>NC_052500.1:53235612-53322106 GCF_016617805.1 Bactrocera tryoni | reverse complement strand
TATGACAGGAAAAGAACCAATGACTTATTAAATAGGTCAAGAAAAAGTATTTACAGAATAACAGCTACCACAACAGGGCACTGGCCATTTGTTGAACATGCGTCCAAAATGGGATTGCCCTACTGATCCACAGATCCGACACAAAACACTCGGAATCCACCAAGCACCAAACCTTGAATGGATTTCCACCAAAAGCATATCGGACATAAGTAGTTTCATCGAAACCTCAAAATGGTTTGAGAGAGAAGGTGAAACGTAATAGCAGATACAGGAGGTTCTACGAATAGTGTATCAAAATGGCACATCAAGTGCTAATTGAGCCCGATAGGGCTGCACTCCTACCTGTGCCTGTGTGCCTCTTCTGGACGACCTTCGACCTCTTCAACTGATCAAAATATTAAAAAAATAAAGGATATGGTACTTGATAATAGTCAGGCAAGTTTTAGAGAGATGGCAAGAGTTCGTTCAAATGATTTTGGTGAATAATTTGGGTATAAAACGCGTTCTTGCCCGACCCGTCCCGATAAAGCTGAATTAAAAAAATAGAGTACGATAAGACCCATAAACGCAATGAATACCATCGATCAACCACCATACTCACCAGACTTGGCTCCGTGTGATTTTTTCTTGTTCCCCAAAGTAAAACTGCTATTCCGTGGAACCCGTTCAGTCGATCAAAGACAAGAGAGTGGGTCGAAAAAAATATAATACTTTTTTCTTTCTCTTGGTACTCTGAAAAATAGGTTCTTGGACACCTCTAAGATAGTCCTTTCAAGTACAACTATTTGTAACGAGAAGGTCCTCCGCTTACAATTTCTCAATTTTCTTATTATCAGATAGAAATATTTATCTCGCTTCCAACTTTTTCTTCTTCTTTACTGGCGTGAACACCACTTACGCGGTTATAGCCGAGTTAACAACAGCGCGCCAGTCGTTTCAGAATGGAGGTCTTCCTCTTCCTCTGCTTCCCCCGACAGGAACTGCGTCGAACACTTTCAGAGCAGGCGTGTTTTCGTCCGTTCGGACCTAGCCAACATAGCCGCTGTCTTTTAATTCGCTGAACTATGTCAGTATCGCCGAGGGCAACGCGAAAAAGAATATAAATCTTTACCAGAACTTTCTCTCGAAAACTCGTAACGTCGACTAATCAAATGTTGTCATAATCCATGCCTCTGTACCATATACCAAGACGGGAAGAATGAGTGACTTATAGAGTTTGGTTTTTGTTCGTCGAGAGAATACTTTACTTCTCAATTGCCTACTCAGTCCAAAGTAGAACCTGTTGACAAGGGGTATTCTGCGTTTGATTTCGAAGCTGACATTGTGGTTGTTGTTAATACTGGTTCCAAGATAGACGCAATTATCTACAACTTCGCAGTTATGACTGTTCACAGTCACGTGGGAGCCAAGTTGCGAGTGCGATGACTGTTTGTTTTATGACAGGAGATATTTTGTCTGCCTCGTTCACTGCCAGACCCATTTGCTTCGCATCTTTAGCCAGAATGCAGAAAGCAGATTTAACAGCGCGGTTGTTGATATCAATGATATCAATATTATCGGCGTACGCCAGCAGTTGTGCACTCTTGTAGAACATTGCACATTTCTATTTAGATCTTCAGCTCAAATTATTTTCTCCAGTAGTAAAATATCTGGTCAGTTGTTGATTTTTCATGCCTGGAGCCACACTGATAAGGTCCAATCAGTTTGTTGGCTTTAATCTTTTACACAATACGCTCGATAGAACCTTATATACGATGTTGAGAAAGCTTATCCCGCGGTATTTGGCACAGATTATGGAGTATCCCATTTTCTGGATTGGGCAGAGCACACTTAAATTCCAATCGTCGGGCATGCTTTCGTCGACCATCTGATGCATGCTCGTTATCAGTTTTTCCTCAACGTATTTGAATAGCTCGGTCGGCAATCCATTGACCCCCGCCGCACAGTGGTGCCAGAGCGGAAAAAAAGGATTTTTTTATCATTCCAAATTTGTACCATCTTTTCAATTTAAGCTAAGAACTAATCAAATAACATTATCGAATACTTGGGCTTGATATATTCAATGCTTTTTTGTTGGGAGAGCTTCAAAGTCCAACAAAGTATCAACGCAAAGTTACTCAGAAAAATGTGATGAATATTGCAAAGCTTAAAACTCAAAAGTTAACCATAAAATATCAATTGTAAAGTTTTTATTTATTAAAACCAATGTTATAGATGTGATTTACATCATCAAATTTATACTTTCTTTTTCAAGATTTTTTAATATGATGTTTTTCCATGGTCCAAAAAAATCATATATTTCACAACTTCAACAGAATATAACTATTGTGCGCAGGAGCGCGCAGGTTAGCCACAAACAAAAAATAAACTTTAAAATCTCCTTAATCGATAGAAAAAAAAATCAGCTGCAATTAGCTGCCAATTCATGAGTAATTAGCATTTTAATCTACTGCAACTGCAACTGCGTTGTTTGTTTGCTTGATTCGTTGCTTTGTTTTTTTGCCTGCTTCGTTGTTTTGTTTGTTTTTTTGATTGTTCGGTTTGTTGCTTTGTTGTTATTTTTTGGAGTTGTCTCTCGTTCTACAACAACAACAAAATACTAGTTTAGATCCATTATATGTGACCTGGTCTACGAAAAGGGAGCTAACGTGCGAAAACTAGTTTTCTGGGAAACAGCTGTAAATCTCATCTTCCATCCGAATCAACTAAAAAGTGCAAATTGATTTTTTGACACCTAAGCCCCCTTTCCGTAGACCAGGTCACATATTATTTGAAGTAATTACACAGTACAACAGCTAATCTGGGGGGTGAGAAATTCCAAGTCAGGGTGATGGTACTAGGTCAGTATAGTAAAACCCTCAAGGGGTATGTGTCGTATGTGATACCGAGAGAAGTGCAAAAGGGTGAAAAAAAATTAACCAAACACGAAATTTTGAAATGGCAAAAGAAATAAAATATTTTGATATTGCAGAAATTTATATTGACTGCAATAATGATGAAAATTTACTTAGAAATCATATCAACAAATTATAGTGATTTATCAAGCAATGATTTAGAAGTGTTTAAAAAATTTATCAACAAAACTTTTATCCCGCGTTTTAAACCAAAATGGCAAAAGTCAAGTCGTACCAAACAATTATTTTAATTCAAAATGAAAGATGGTTTCAGAACAAATCCCAAAAATAAAACTTTAGAATTGGATGTTAAAAAATTACTTGTTGAATAAATAATTAATAATATATGATCATTTTTGAATATTTATTGGTTATGTTATATGGGAGGTGGGCGTAGTTGTGTGCGGACTTCATTTTTAGAGAAATAATAATTTTTATTGATTCAAATCCGTTTGACAACTTTTAACAGTCTAGCTGTGATAGCAACTTTTGTGATTATATTATATGGGAGATGGGCGTAATTGTGGGCGGATTTGCTTTATTTTTTCTGGACAAGCTTATATTTACAAACTATTACACTGTAGAAAATTTTGTTACTTTAGGATGATTTTTGATTTTTGGGCGTGGCGTGGTTGTGGGCGGATTTTAACAGAATTTTTTTTTTCATCTAATTTCCGAATGGACGAAAACACTCCAGCTCTGAAAGTTTTCGACGCTGAACCCGCCGGGGGAAGCAGAGGAAGAGGAAGACCTCCACTCCGTTGGAAGGACCAAGTGGAGAAGGACCTGGCTACGCTTGGAATATCCAATTGGCGCCATGTAGCGAAAAGGAGAAACGACTGGCGCGCTGTTGTTAACTCGGCTATAATCGCGTAAGCGGTGTCTACGCCAATTAAGAAGAAGAAGAAGTTGGCAATATGAGAGATGTGTGCCAAATTTCAAATCCCTACCTCGATTCCTTCTATTTTTTGCCGCGGCTTGTATGAAGCGGCACCACTGTGCGCCGCTTTGTTGTTCTTCAGGCGAGTAATTGCCATTCGAACTTCTTCATGGGCGGGCAATGGAACGTCTGCTCCATTGTCATCGATCGCCTCGCTTCCAACTAATAAAAAAAATATCTCGTTTCATAGAATTTGAAGAAAATTTAATGATGTTTTTTAAACTTAACCGTTTAAAAGATATTAACGGTTGAAGTTTGATTATTTTAAGGTAAATTTTTTTCTTATGAATTTTGTAACTCAACGAAAAAATCATTTTATACTGAAAAGCTCATAAATTTGGAGGAAATTTACTGCTCTACAAAAACGAGTTTTCAGAGTACCAAACAAAAAAAATTGTTTTGTTTTTGCCCTACCCCCATATACAAGGTGGTTTCAAAAGTAAACAGGACTTTTTGAAAGTGACGCCTGGTGACGCCATCTATGTATATGTCGACTGGTGCGTTAGAATTTGCTATCTTTATCAATTGTCCAGTGAGAATTTCATGACATTTCATCTATTGGAAGTGAAGTTTTTGCGTTGTAAGTGTCCGTATGTTATCGGTGCGAAAATGAGCTTCGAACAAAGAGCCAACATTAAATTTTGTTTTAAAATTGGTAAAACTTTTACCGAAACGTTTCAATTGATGAAAAAAATCGTAGCAGAGTGTACGATTCAAAGTGGTCGTCAGGACATAAATGACGATCAATATGTAGGCCAATCAAAATCCGTGATCACCGGAAATTCCATCGAAACTGTGCGTGAATTCATCAAAAATCAGCCCAAATCATGATTGAAATTCATGGAAATGGAAATGAACATCTCCAAAACATCGATTTATCGCATTTTGACCGAACAAAAAACAAACAAAAGGTGTGTGCACGATTTGACTGACGACCAAAAATTGCTCCGAATCCAACATTCGGAAAAATGCATTTTCCCATGAAAGGAAAGCGTTATGCAGACGGCCTCTACGAAATTCAAAAGGCTAAAACACTCATTCGACATGCTTTTGAGCCGTGCAAAAAGCTGTATTGAAGCAGAAGGAGACTATTTTGAATAAAATAAATTGATTTCGACGAAAAAACCATTTGTTCTGTTTTTTTTTTTTAAGTCCTGTTTACTTTGGGGCGCACCTTGTACACTCAAGACGAACTTGTCAGACAAACTTTGCGAAAATTATTAAGATCAGAAACTTAGGTTTACGTCAACTAATTTAAATTTAACTACATTTCTTAACCAAACTGGTAAAATAGTTATTTGATTTGGACCTACTTCTTTGCGCTCTTATGCTTAGTATATAGTACATAGATAGATAAATGTATACGTCTGTGTTATAAATACATATATACACCTTAAGATGGTCCTTTAAACATAGAAATATCCGTATTCATTAAATTTTGTTAGCAAATGAAGGTACTTTGGTCTAACGCATAGGGACCAACATTTAAATCTCCCTAAAGAATTGCAATCATGGCGAAAATTTTTGAAATTTTTATAAAACAAGTAAAGAAAGACTAAGTTCGGATGTAATAGAAAATTTTGTACTCTTGCAGCTTGAAAGAATGAAACCCGGGAACTTAGTTGCAGGCGTTGGCAAAACTTTATATTAATACTAAGGAAAACTGGTGGATTGAATAGTTGTCATCCGATTTTGACAAATTTTGGTCATCAGGTGGCAAATCTTAAGGGCCCCATACGCACAAAGATTTATCTCGATGTATTCATTGATGCTTGATTTGTTGACTGCAAAATAAAAGAATCAGATGGAATTTACAATTTTGTTATATTGAAACTAGGCGTGGCTGTAGTCCGGTTTCGCTCATTTTCACAATGTAACATAGGATAGCCAGAGGAATGTCACATACCTATTTTCATCTGTTTTCGCACTGTCGGTTGGTGTTCTTAAAGGATTTGTTTTAAGCGAAGCACTTGTGCCAAATTATAGTGTTATACATACATACATATATTAATTTAATTATGGCAATTTAGATGTCTTCGTTTAATAGCGCTTTTGGGGCGTGGCAGTGGGTCGGTTACATTCTTTTACAAACTCGTCCTTCCTTTTTCAGCCAAGAAACATACTAATTCAATCTCAATTTATCGCTTGCACGGACTGTCATTCAGAATTCTATTCGTCTCGTCATCGTGATAATTTAGATATAAATAACTCTATATACACCCGCGGCCAAGCGTAACTTACCACTTGATATTTTTTCACTATTTTCAATTTTTTTCGTTCTTTGGGTAACTTTTTTATGGATTTAATAGAATACGGGGAATATATCGATGGCTTGAATATATTTGGTTAACTGTTGACTTTAATCTGGCCCATTTGTAAAATTAAATTGAGACAACTTTTTTTTATTTGCACACAAGTCTTTGATTTCATTATTACTAATTCTTGTAATAACTTAACAACATTTTTTGTTTCAATTGAAAATGGAATTACAACATATTCAAAAAGAATAACGGGAAATCTAATATGGCGTCGGTCCACCTCTAGCGGATATTACAGCTTCGATACGAGCAGGCATTGACCCAACAAGTTTCTCCAAAACACTGCTTGAAATTTCCTCCTCCCAAACACTTTCTAACATTTTTTTTAGTTCTGATTTACTTTTACTTTTTTGACAGAACTTATTTTTTTTTTAATATTTTATATTTGTGTAAGTCAGAGATCACTTCGTTAAAACTTAACAGAAAAATTCCATTACCGCAAAGAGTACCGTTACAATGAGTGATAGAACACGTTTTCGCTAGAAATTTCTTAATGGTAAGTTACGCTTCGCCGCGGGTGTATGTCTCCATTAGTTTTAGCTAATACAAACAACCGTTAGATGAATAAAACTATACTTTTTCCGAGTATTCATAGTGTAATATTTTATAATATCAGATTGAATCCTTAATGACTTTAACTTATTCTACGATCGATGTTGGATTTAGAAAATCTGCTTTAAATCTTCATGATTCCATACTAATTCCCATCATAAAATATATAGTATATAACCGTGATAATAATTACAAAGATAATAATATTATTTTGGTATTTACACCTTTTACCGTCTGCTTGGCGAAGCTTCTCTCGCCTCGTATCCACTTCACTTTATCACTGATGTTTTCATAAATTCGTGCTAATATGCATTTTTGTCATTTATACGTATAACATTTTGTTATCGTATATTTTTGGAATTTTCATCTTTTGCTCACTTATGTATTTTGCGCTGAAGAGGCATTATTAAAAGCTGATGATAGCTAATATGACACTTGGGTCCAAAATAATCAACAGATAATGCATCTACATCAGCTGTTAGTAATAATAATTATATTGTTGTTTTTGTTTTTTTTTTAATTGCCGCGTATATTTCACTTTCGTTGTTTGTAACACCTAAAACCTAACCGGTTAGTTATGGCGTTATATATACCAAACTGATCACATTAAGAGACGAATTTAGTTCTGGGTGACTACCCATCCGACTGTCAGCGCAATAGCTTAACTAAAAACAGTGAAGCTATAATAACCTTCACAAATAAAACAAGTAAAGAAGGGCTAAGTTTGGGTGCAACCGAACCTGAGGATTAAAATCCAAGCAACTTTATATTTACATACATATACTATATATTAGGGTGATTCAAAAAAAAATTTTTTTTTTCGTTTAGTACTCGGAAAAATAGGTTCCTAGACAACTCTAAGAAAGCCTCTCCAAACATGAGTTTTTAATTGTAACGGGAAGGTCCTCCTACATACAGTTTTCTATTTTTTCTTATTATCAGATAGAAAAATTTATATTTCGCTTCCAACTACTTGAAAAAATATCTTGTTCCTTAGATTTTGTAGGAAATTGAATGCTCTACAAAAAAGGTCTATCATGATTTTTTCGTAAACCCAAACGTTTGAAAGATATTAACAGTTAAAGTTTGATTATTTTTGGGAAAATAATATAAATTTTTCTATCTGATAATAAGAAAAAATAGAAAACTGTATGTAGGAGGACCTTCCCGTTACTAAAAAACCAATCATATAGAGTAAAATCAGCCGAATGTTCGAAAAACCTGATATTAGTTATATAGGGTCTATGCCAAGTTTTAGGCAATTTTTATTTCATTTTCGGTTAGATAACTCACATAATGACTGATATCTGCGGTACAAAGTCACCCGCAAGCTCGAAAATCTTTATATTAGATATATGGAGCGTATTTTTGACATACAGACACATAATTATCAGAGAACAATTGTCCTTGATTTTCAATTATATATGTACATATCTCACACATTGACCGACATTTTCGATTAAAAGTCAACTATAGGTACCGTGGTCCAAATACTCGGTGCCTAGGGGCTTGAGCAGTTTTTGTTGGATTTAAACAATTTTTGGTCATAAGGTGGCACATATTTCGTGCAAGGTTTCATTCCGTTCTATTAATTGCTTCTTGATTTGTGTACTGGAAACTGAACGAATCAAGTGGAATTTAAAATTGTGCTACATGGGAAGTAGGTGTGGTTATTACATAATTACCGTGACATAGGAATATTAAGAGAATGTCACGCATCAAATTTTGTCGAAATCGGTCAGTCGAGTCCCTAGACATGGGATTTCACCAAAAAGTGGGCAGTGCCACGCCAATCGTCCAATTTTTACCCCGGCCCCTATAAAGCCTTGTCATACCATTACGGCAGCAAATTTAACGTCTCTGGCGCATTTACTTATTGATTTATCGCGCTTTTAGTTGTTTTGAACAGTAGGATTATATGAAGAGGGAAGGGGGGTTTCATCCATTTTCACACTATCGGTAGTAGTTTTCGTGCTGGGCGAATTTCGTTGTTGCAGCAATAAACTCATTAGAGGAGGGGCCACGCCCACTTTTTCAACATTTTTTGCCCACAGGTACCCCTTGCTACTGCGATCTTCTGAACGGAAAAGACTTTTATATCTTAATATAGTGCTTAGTTATGGCACTTTATAGGTTTTCGGTATATGGCAATTTGTGGGCTTAGAAGTGATCTGATTACGCCCATCTATGAATTCGAAATTTCTTTTTGTACTAAGGAACCCGCATACCAAGTTTCATCAAGATATCTCAATTTTTACTGACGTTACTGCTTTAATGGACAGACGGACAGACAGTCACCGGGATTTCAACTTTTTTCGTCAATCTGATCAGTTATATATATATATATCCCTATATCTATCTGGATTAGATTTAGGTGATACGTACAACCGTTAGTTATATGCTAAAGTGTTGTGATATCAGCGATCCCGACAAATGAGCAGTTTCTCCGGACTGATCCGCGTATAGAGACAGACGGACAATCGAACGTGTCTAAATCGACTTAGCTCGTCGCGCTGTTCATTTGCGTATACATCAAGGTATGTACATACCCAATATAGAAATCGAAATTACATCGTAAACATCGGCCAATATTTAAGAAATTGTACAACAATGAAGTGAGCGCAAAATATATAGAATATAGTTCAATACAATCGGTTCACAAATTACTCAGCACCCATATAAAATTTGATGTTAAAGATTAATGCAATCAGTCCAGACCTTTCCCTAGCTCCAATATACCCGTTATAGTAATTTCCTACTTTCCAGCTGGCTTTATAGCCGACATATTGATTTTTGTATGATATATTATTGAAATTTCTCAAACTTAATCTGGTTTAACGTCTAAATTTCATATCCCTAATAACAACACTTTCTACTCTCCGGTTCTCTTTCCTTACATAACATATGCAAACATATATTTACATATATATTTATACTCTAGCACCAATTTTGCTACAGAGTATAATAGTTTTGTTCACCTAACGGTTGTACGTATCACCTAAAACTAATCGGGATAGATATAGAGTAATATGTATATATACAAATGATCAGGATGACGAGAAATGTTCAAATCTGGGTGACTGTCTGTCTGCCTGTCTGTGCTAGCTGTAAATTGATATATCTTCATGAAACTTAGTATGCGGATTCCTTAGTCCAAAGAAAATTAGGAGTTTGTGATGGACGTAATCGGACCACTGCCACGCCCACAAAATGCCACTAACCGAAAACAGTACAAGGGATCACAGTATCAAAAAGCATCTGTGGACAAAAAAATTTTAAAAAGTGGACATGACCGCGAACTCTAATAAGTTTAATATACATATCTGCTCAACCACTAAAGCTAAAGCACGAATATTATAAGAATTGTCACATACAGTGTGAAAATAGCTGAAATCGTAAGATCATTAAAGACACTCCCGATATAACGGTACTGTTAAAAACTATTAAAGGCACAATTAATCAATAACTAAATACGCCACAGGCATTAAATTTTACCTCCGAGATTGTATGGGTGGGTTTAATGGAGTGAAAATTGTACGATGACGTAGCACCGCCCACTTTTTGATGAAGTCCTATATCTCGGGACCGATTTCGTTTAAATTTAGTACATGGCATTGTTCTTATTATATATTCTTATGTGACAGTGTAAAAATGAACGAAATCGGATTACAACCACGTCTACTTCCCATATAGCACAATTTTGAATTCCATTTGATTCTTTCACTTTACAGCATACAAATCAAGAAGTAATTAATATAACGGAAAAAAATTTGCACTAATAATTTCTTATGACCAAAAATTTACAAAATCGAATCAAAGCTGTTCAAATATGCGCCGTTTCATAATACCCCCCTCGTAGAAGCCCCCCTCCTTATTTGCGTAGAACTCGGACAGCCACTTTTCACAAGCCTCTTTTGAGTTCAACTTTAGACCAACAAGGGCGCTCGTCATGGACAAGAACAGGTGATAATCACTTGGCGCTATTTCCGGGCTATATGGCGAATGCGATAAAACCTCCTATCCGAGTTCCCCTAGCTTCTGACGAGTCATCAACGAAGTGTGTGGTCTGGCGTTGTCCTAGTGGAACACTACACCCTTCCTGTTGGCCAATTCTGGACGCTTCTGATCGATCGCCTGCTTCAAGCTGTCCAGTTGTTCGCAGTAGATGGTAGAATTAAGCGTGTGGCTATATGGATGCAGCTCATTGTGGATGATTCCCTTCCAATCCCACCAAACACACAGCAAAACCTTTCTGGCCGTCAATCCCGGCTTGGCCACTGTTTGGGACGATTCACCGGCCTTCAACCACGACCGTTTTCGCTTGATATTGTCGTTTGTGATCCATTTTTCGTCGCCAGTCACCATCCGCTTCAAAAATGGGTCGAGTTCGTTCCGTTTCAGCAGCATATCGCAGGCGTTGATTCGGTCCAGAAGGTTTTTTTGCGTCAATTAATGTGTCACCCAAACATCAAGCTTTTTTGTGAATCCAGCCTTCTGCAGATGGCCGGCTGGCTTATCCCTTCCTTACTTGTATGATTTTCTCTTTGATTGAGTGTATATCATTTGAGTTACATAACTATTCATAAATCGAAAAACGCAAATAGATTTGATTTTTAGTATTAGATACTGTAATTTAGTATAACTTAGTTTTTCAGAACATCACTATCAACAAGTGCTGCTAAAAGGGCAACTTCATATGCAGTTTTTGGTTTTTGCAGTTATTTTGGTCTCAGTACTTTATTCAGCTGTTATTTTCTCAAGTGAGAGTAAACTAATAGGCCTCAAAAGCTTGAGCCTTTTTGTCTGGCTCAATCGAATCATTATTATTTATTATTTTCATATACTGCAACACCATATCTAGCTTTTGAGGGCTTTTAGTTTATTCTCACTTTGGTTCGATTAAATTACCTTCTCAAAAAGTACTGGATGGGGAAGATTGTTAATCTCATTCCCCACAGTTTACCTTTTCTACGTATGGCACATTAGATATACAAAAGTTCGGCTTTAAAAATTTGTAATATGGTAGACGATTATAGCATCTATTGCTGAGACCAATATCTATTAATCGAAATATATTCAGTTGCGTAGCTACAACTTCGGGCGCCCGGGGCCAAGGATGTTCTGCCGCCCCCTTTATCTACCTACCAACAAGTTTCATGAGGTGGTTCGAACAAAAGTGAATTTTTACAAAATATCTTCGATATTAAGAATATAAAATTTAGGAACTAGAAGCCACGCAAATTCTGAAGTTCCAAAATTCTCACAATATGGTTTTTGAATAAATTGATAGAAAATTTACAAGACATCTTATTAAAAGCCATAGAAAAAACCCATTTTCGCCCTATATTTTGTACACTTTTGACACAATTTGCAGGAATTTTTGCTCGAATTGGAGTTCGGGAATACCATTTTCGAAAATTTGGTGAAATAAAAGTATTTGTTACATTCAAAGCATAGGGTAACTGTGAGAGAGACACGTCGCTAGACGAAGCTATAATAGTGCATCTTTAAGTTCTATTACTATTTTTAAGAAAGATATAAGCCAAAAGATATAAGACAAATTCAAGGACTGAAGAGTATTCGAGTAAAAATTCATATTTTTCATTGTTATTAATGTTATTACATTGTGAGTGTACAACTCTTTATCTTTTATAATAAATTTAGTAAAAAATGTTGGAAGTATTTTTCTGAATATTAAAAAACAGCGAAGGTCGTTTTGCCGCCCCCAAGACGTTGCGCCCGGGGCGACGGCCCCCTTCGCCCCCCGCTAGCTACGCCACTGAATATATTATAAGGTAAATACATAAATAATAACTTCGTACAATCTCAATCGTATTGATACCGAGTAAGTATTCATGTAAATATATGCATTGGGTATTACAATTTCGATTTTCGTTCAGCTAACATTTAATTACATTTTTCGGTTATCATTTGTTTCAAGTATATTGCCAATGTTGTCGAAAAGATAAGCATTATCACAAATTGCCGTTTTTATATGAACACTTTTATTGGTGCATGCATAATAATTTGGCATATGAATATTTAGTTAATTATAAAAAATGTGCATAATTAAATGGGAACGACAAACCCGACTACGAATTTGTAGAATATACTATATGCTCGCTTTAGGATTATATGCGCCGCAAAGTCTAAATGAATTTGTCTTTAGGGCGATAACTTTATATTTTTATTCAAATTTTTGTGTGGTCCGGGGCCAAATCTTAATTAAATGGACCATAGAGCAGCGAGTTGTAGCCTAATTCGAGCGATTTGGTCAATATCTCTTTGTAATAGTGGGTAAATGATTAATGGACTTCCCTAATATTTACATAAGTACATACATACATACATTATTACATAATTTATACAAACAGAAGAATGGATGGTTTACTACCAAAATATTTTTTAAGAACTTAAAAAATTTCCACAATATCATGAGATCTGGAGGATTTTTTAATTTACATGGGCTACCTTCTATAATTCCGGATTTCACAATCTGGTGTTGCAATCTGACAACTCACAACTTAATCGTAAAATTTGACATTTTTGATGTTTACATACTCAAAAAATTTCGATATACGCACGTTTTTTCTTGTTGCTTACAGTAACTTAAAATATTCATATCGGCCAAAAAATGGAATTATATCACGAACATTTTCGTGCGATTGTTTTTTTACAACTTTCAACGAGGATTAACTCATAAATCAGAATGCATAGACGAACTTAATTACATTTTTGACAATGAGGCTTCATCAAGAACCATTGTGTATATCGACAAAATGGTGAATCAAATCGAGCTCATTGATCACTCAAAGACGAATTTCGTGGAAGTCACCCAAAATCAGATGTAATTTTTAAAACTATTAATGCTGTGCGTAAACTGATATTTGCACGATCCTTATGGGACACGATCCTCCTGTCTAGTTGCAAATTTCAAGTATTTTCCCAAAATCGCTGACTTCAATTTGATGAAATGTTACTGGTAGCGTTCCTCGTTGATATTTTGCACGGTTCTAGAAGCTCATAATACAGCACGCCCTTCCTATTCCACCAAATACAGAGCATTACCCTGACGTCATAGATATTCAACTTTGCCGTTGATTTGGATAGTTAACCAGGTTTCGCATGTGATTTTTTTGATTCTTCGATCAGCATTGTTCACTACAAACGTCCACCCGAAAATGAGAATATATGGTTGATGTTTATTATACATATATTGAACTGATGGAGAAGAACTCCCCATTAAGCAGACACAAAGTTCCACATAAAGTGTCTACAAAAAAGAACGACGTGACGATCTGAAGGTATGGGCGGATAGCAGGGGTCCTCAGAATTGGAGATATTTGTATTTAAAGTTCAAAAATTTCATAAAGAAATTAACATTCACAGTTTGTGTGTTTACATTCATGACAATTGTGTTGTGAAAAACTATTCAAAATTTTTTCCGTTTACTACATAAAGGGACAGTGGCTCAAAAGGATTTTTTTCATTCATATAGATTATATATCATATACATATACTTTAATAAATATAGATAGATTTAAGTTATATATATTTTTTTTTTCTACGTTGGCGGGATTCGGCCGCGCTTAAAAACAATAACTCTGGTCGGTTCAACACCTGGGTTCTTCCAGAGTTCTTTTATGTCAAACTTCTTTCTGCAAGAGCGGCAAAGGGGCGACCCCCTTTGGGTTCGGGAGGGAAACCGAATATACCCGTGGTAAGGCATGCCTGTCGTAAGAGGCGACTAAAATCCACATGCACTGTGTATGACATTAACAGGTCTTGGTTTGAATGTCATCATGGTCTAAGTCAGAACAAGTGCTATAATAATGTTCAAGCGACAAATGTCACCAATCATTGAGTTGGGACTGTGAAATGCTCAAACTGGAAGTAGTAAATGTTACAAGGTCACACCAAAGACTTTAACCTGGTACCACGGGGAGCAGTTAGCCCTTGGAGGTAACTCCAATCTGCTCATTGGGTTTGGCTCTTTGTGGAGATTCGTGGTGGCTGTGGTTTAAACCTAAATGCAGGCAGGGCATTTGTCCAAAATGGAGTCGCATTGCGGCCGGGTGCCGGACCCAGAGTACGGCAGAGGTTTTAGGTCGGCCTCGAACCCGACCAAGGCGGCTAGGGCGTCCCACCCGAACCATTCGGAACCAAGGAATAAGTATGCAGAATGCACTTATGCTTAGGTTCTGAAATGCTGAATGCATTTATGCTTTGGAGCGCTGATCTACGCATTGTATTGATCCACGTGCTTCTAGCAATAGAAAGCACCGTGGAGTTAGGCCTTCGTAGGCAGGAATTCACGTAAAAACACAACGGACTCTGCAAGGGCGACCTCTCAAGTAAATGCTCAAGAAAAAAATCCTCATTTCTTTAGTTGTAGTCAAGTTATTTTTACAGCAGGTTACGCATTGTGAATGATGCACATTAGAAGAGAAAGAGAATAATATAATAATTACGATTTAAGGAATGTGAATGAACATTAGTAGGTTTTATACAAAATTTCAAAATTAACTGATACTTCATAATAATGATTTTAACTAATTTAGGATGCATTTAACAATTACTTTGAATTTCCTTCAAGAAACAATTGTTGATTTCATGTTTCTTCGTAAAACCAGCGTTGCCATATTCGCGTTTTACTGAAAAAAATGTATTAAAAATTAGAACAAGATTTGTTTACAGCTGTATACTTCTTCTTCTTCTTCTTAATTGGCGTAGAAACCGCTTAAGCGATTATAGCCGAGTTAACAACAGCGCGCCAGTCGTTTCTTCTTTTCGCTACGTGGCGCCAATTGGATATTCCAAGCGAAGCCAGGTCCTTCTCCACTTGGTCCTTCCAACGGAGTGGAGGTCTTCCTCTTCCTCTGCTTCCCCCGGCGGGTACTGCGTCGAATATTTTCAGAGCTGGAGTGTTTTCGTCCATCCGGACAACATGACCTAGCCAGCGTAGCCGCTGTCTTTTAATTCGCTGTATACTAGCACAAGAAAATATACCGCAGGAAATTTTCTTGACCATTTGTTAAGCGTTTTTTATATGAAGTTTTTACATTTCTTGAGAGCTGGAAACTACCCTTTATTTCGAAGGAAATAAGACCCGATGAAGCCGCCATACTACAATCGACACCAAATGGTAAAATTTTGAGGTTGCAATTGCGTTTCTTGAAGCAAAAGAGGGTTCGACTCACCGCACCGTTTGTTGACGAAGCCATTAAGCCAGAAATAGACCTATTTTGAGAAGATGAAACTGCGTGTTAATCTTGGACAATTTTCAAGCGTTGTACCAAAATAAAACGTAACATGATAAAATGGCAAAACTGAACACAGTAACAAAATGTATCATAAATTCGTAAACAAACATGACCACCAAGAGCTGCCACGTCATCTCTATTAATAAACGCTGTATTTGAGTGATAAAAAATATTTTTGTTTACGCATATGTATAATGAATATAATATAATGAAGAAGACCCATAGTAACTTTCCATCGCATATTCGGAATATTGGAACAACGTAACGCTAGGCCATCTCTTGGCAAACCTCTGAAATATAGTTATGGGCCAAACTTATAATGTAGCAGATTGTCTTTACACCTCATTTGAAATAAACATTCATAGTTTTACATACATTTTAAAAAAGCGCTGGAAGACACTTTATTAAATCAGACAATTTTTTGTACATAATAATAATAATCTTGCTCAAATAAATCCTTAACACATCATTAAGCATAAAAAATCTTCTTCTGTAAAATGTGATTTTTGGCGATTAGATTATATTCACGAAAAGGGCTCAATATAAGTATTTACTGAAGGCAACATTCATCTGACGCCACACTTTCCAAACCATTGTGCCAATGAGGTACGTAGTCCATATCATAAAATTTCTCGAAAACTTTTACATCTGACACTTTATTGGCTAACGCCTTATAGATCTCTATGCCAGCTATAGCATCATCAGCAGCATATTGAATTTGTTGAGGAGTCAATGTGTCCGCCTCCCAATCGGATCGAATTAGCTCTAAATCTTTTTTCAAGGTACCACCCACAACAGCCTTATACATTTCAGCCAAGTTTTGCGCTTTTGCACCGGTCAGTTTGGCCACAAAACGCAAATCCAATGCGGATTTTGTCGGTAGGTCACATTCTTCCAAATGTTCGCAATCTTTTGCGGTGCCAACACCAACTTTAACCACCTTGCGATCACTTAGTAGATTGCACAGGGACATGGGTATGCTTTCCATTTTACATAATCTTATAACAGCACAATATCCCTTGTGACTGCATAACTGCAATACGGACACATACGGAGCGTCCACCCATTCACAGTCCAAGCCGAGTGCTGGAACTTCATTACAATGCCTGAAAATAGAAATAAACAAAGACAGAATTATTTACAATAGGTTCAAAAAGAAAGCAATCAGCTAATGTCATTGAAGAGATAAAAGTATCTTAAGAACGGTCAACAAAATTATAATAATAGGTCACCTCCATTTTTTAATTGATATATTATTAACATATTTTTTCCTCATAATTTCATATTTATAAGTGCACAAATGTTTTCGATCGGGTTTACTCTGAAGGCCAATCTAAAGAAGCTGTCCCGTTTAACCTCTTTCCAGCAACATACACAGCGACTTCGATGTTTTGGGTGGTTGTCTTCTTAAAGAACCCAGTCCCTGCTTCCTGCCCCAAATCACATATCTGTTGATTGCAGAAATCCACGATGGCTAGTTTACCAAATCCTTATTTTACGATGCATCCCTAAACATGAAATTAACGTGTGTGCTTGAATGATCGCTGGAGTAGCTTGCCTCTTTTAGTGGACCACACAAGCTTCTTTGTGTGTTGGATGACCACAAAGACTCGTCTGTGAAGACCTCTGAGCATGTACAGAGCTATTTTAAGATTTGGAAAGTTCTGATCCTTTGGCAAAACTTTTGCTCTGTTTAGCCATTCATTAAACACTTTAAGTACTGTCAAGACTTTTGAATAGTCAGTTATTATAAGAAAAAAGTCTCGAGTTCAATAAAATTTTTAAACACTATATATTGGATAGTCGAAAAAGTCTTTGCAGTCGTATATCATCAGTGCCACCAATCACATTGTGTCACACCATATAGTGTTGGAAAAATTAAAAATTAAATTCGTCAAAGTTGAGTTACAACTGTTAAAAATTCAAAAAAAAAATCGCTATATTTTTAAATATTTGTATAAAAAAGGTAAGAATGCCACGCAAGCCACCAATGAAATTTGTGAAGTTTACGGAGACGATGCTGTATCAGTTCGTGTAGCACAACAATGGTTCGCTCGCTTCCGTTCTGGAAATTTCGAAATTTCGATTTACACAGATGGAATAATGTGTCTAGGAAAAATGGCAAAAAGAAATCGACCAAAATGGTACATATGTATTTGTTTATTTATTTATTATTATAAATATTAAAAACGAAATAAGTTGAAATTTTATGAGAAATACGAAAAGACTTTTTCGACTACCCAATATATTTGTTGAAGCTCTCAATTACACTGTGGAATCATCGCCGTTTCGTGATATTTAAAACTAAACAAAACCAAACTACGCAGCTGTCGCGACTACACGAAGCTACATATAATACATTAAAAGATAACGTGAAAATGTTAAATATGAAATGTGATTTTAGAAACTTGTTCAATCGGAAACCAAGGGACGTATATTTTTAGCGCTACATCAATTTTTGCGAATTTTCAGACTTGTAAAAATGTGTTTCGTTTTTTTAACGAAATAATTATCAATAAATTTTTTACAAAAAAAGTGTCAATAGTAAAAAAAATACAAGGTTTACCATATATTACTCTAAAGCCACAAATAAATTATCAACTAAATACTTGTGATAGTATTCGCGTACACTGCCAAAAGTGCATTCCAGTATTGGGAGCATTTCCTTCAAAATTAATGAAACAGTGGACTACGCAATACACTTTGGCGATATTGACGATTGTGGGTAATTTATGTGCCACGATTCCGATTACCTTGGCGGTCGGGAACTGAAAACGAATTTCGTTATAAATGGGGTATGTGCGGAGAGGGGAGCTTGGGTAAATCTTAGAATAACATCCCCGATTTCGGTGTTAAAATTAGTATGTACGGATAGAGGAGGCCCTTCACATCAAGAAAAAAATATGTATGTATGTAAGTATATAGTTGCCGCTGACTTATGGTTTTTGAGATATTTGCATTTAAAGTTCAAAAATTCAACTATTTAAAGTGCGTGTTTCTCCGATTTGTAATAAATTTTACATTTATATTTTTAACTTTTATATCCACTAATACTTCACTAATTCGTTTCTACCTATTTATATATACATATTTTACACTGAATAGTTTTCAATAATTTTTCTTTTGAATAGCCGGAATAAAAAAGCAATCGACCGAAATTGAACGATTCAAATAATTTACAAATTAAAATGTTGAAAAACAAAACAAACAAAAATTGTACAAAATTTGTATGGAAAAAAGTTACTTTTTGGAAGCATCCAATTTTCCGACTTTTCCTCATGAAAAGTACAAGGTATTTTTATTTCTAAACCTTCCCAGATCCACGACGAACAACCTCTGAAAATTTCATCAAGATTGGTGCAGCCGTTCTCTTAGCGTTACTAACAAACAAACATTCATTCATTTGTATGGTAAAAATAAAAGGGCTGTTTTTAGGGGTTTTCCGGAAATTAATCGGGTTTTTCTTGCCGTAAAAACCCTCCTTGAACCGCAACGAATCTTTTAAAAAAAGAATTGGCAAAATTGGTCCAGGCGTTGTTGAGTTATGCGCTTAGCAACACATTTTGCGATTCATTTTTATATAAGTACATATGTAAGTACATATAAGATATAAGATAAGATTTAACTTTTGTTCAATTATTTTTGTTCACACAATAACAAAAGAATTGCCTTCTAACAATTAATAGTTCCTTTGCGTGTTGAAGGAGTACGACACAAAAGAACTGAAGACATATGTACATACATACATAAGTCTAAAAGTGTGGTTGCACTAAATTCCTATGAGTAGGTGTTAAAATATTTCATACGGATTTAATAATTTGTGATGAAAAAGACATATGTACTATACTTATGTTTTCTCACTTCCGTAAAATCTTAACGGCTTCAACACATTGTTGGAAGTTCTCAATCAATTCGACTTTTTTCTCGGAAGACGTGTTCAGCAAGTGATATAGTAGGCCAGCACCTACACCTATAGCAACGGATTGCAATATATTTGGTCCAGACATAGTTATTAACTAACGACTTTGTTTATTCCGTTTGAAAATACTTTTTACTTCACAAGAAAATTAAATTTTTGCTACACTTTATTTCACAACCTTGCGCGTTGCAATAGCACTGATTCAATGAAAGTAGCACAGTAGAAACCATGAAAATAACGATCAGATTTGACATACGGGACGTGGCGTTTTATCATGTGATTCCCCTTTTTATATATACCACATACATATGTATGTACATATAAATAAGTACATAACTTGTAATCAAGATGGACTTTGACAATAAATTGCCAGATCGAGCGGACAACGAAGTTGCCAGAATGTTCAAGTTTTTTTTAGGTTTCATGTTATTTTGGAAACAATCTACTATTGAAGGGCTGCCGGATTGTGCATATAACACTGTTCTAGCTTTCTAGCTTTCGTGTAAAGAGCAATTGAGATATAAATAAGAAGTTTTAAGCCCGAATAATGAGTTAATATTGTAATTAGAAATAAGTATAAGTGTATAGCTATTAAATTGGGTGTTAATAAAACTCCAAGTCAATCCAGTTATCAAACTCAAGATTGAGTTACAAAGTAGAGGATTTATGGAAAAATCCGTTACAATAGCAATAAGTGGAAGAAATGTCGATGGTTGGCCGCTATTGAATCGATATTTATGGCAGTCATGCACTATCGTAGTGTATATGTCATCAAAATTATTATGCATTGAGCTTTACAAATTTGACATGTGTCACAGTAAAATATAATTACTAAATCAATTTAAACAGAGAAATCGATCGATTTATTCAAATAAGTATGATTATTCCGTAGTTTTAAAGTAAATAAAAATTATAATGTAAGGGATGTTCGAGCAAGCAAATAACTGCAGCAATATTGCGACAGTGTTGCTTTTCTGCAGATACTCAGCTGATGCAACATTTTTGCGTCTAATATGATGCCTTGCGATACTGCCGCAGTGATTGAGACTCGAACATCCCCGTATTTGCGTTATTTTAAAGAAAACGTCGGATTTCACTCACACCTAGTGTGGCCAGCACTAAGAAAGGCTTGGAATTACAGCAGCACGGATACGGAGAAAGATTTATCCATTGAGACCGAGAAGCAAAACTACGCAAAATATAATAAAATATGCAAAGTTGGAAAATAATTACCGACAAAGTCGCTTTTATTCACCAAGTTGGATGACTTTGACATTGAAGTTCTCTTCCATTAGTTCGTTGACGGTATGTAGAAAATTTCCTTCTACCACAAGGGCACCATCGGTTGTGTTCGAGCTGCTTAATAATTACCGCAGTACTGCAACCGTGTTGCTAAGTCGATACTCTGTTGCTGATGCTCAGCTGATACTTTCCTGCAATACTGCAGTAATTATTTGGTGCAGAACGTGTTGCTTACAAATATGGAAATTTTAACGAAGATAATTGCTGACGAAATGTTGAAAAATGGATGTGACAATTTTATGAAAAATAATAAGAAAAGAAAATGAAGATAAAATCGTTTCTTGTCTAAAGAATACTCCAAAAAAGAACAATGATAAAAGTAAAAAAATTAATATTTAATACAAAATTAACAATTCAAAATGTTTATGAAGCTACTAGGCTTTCTCCCGACAGCCTGTTCTTAGTGCTTTAGTAGATAATTTACCAACATTATCGAAAGCAGTAGGTAAAGTACCCCTGCCCATTTGGTACCCCTGTTAACCTCACGAGATAACTTTGCACGACCCCACTCCCCACTGTATATTCCTCTTTGCGATAGAATGGTCGTAGAATGGCCGTAGTCTATCGCAAAGAGGAATATACATACATATATATACAGCGTGCAGAGCTTTGCTGTGGGAATGCTGGGTCCTTAACAGTTTTATCCTCAGTATTCTACTCCTAATGTTCAAGTAAATAGACTAGTTTTCAAACCTTAGGTACATACATGGACTAATCTAACACGGTTCACGTAGAAGGAGGAGAGCCAGATGATATGATCAGAGAAGGAATGATCGTCTACAACTCTCCACCTCCAAGTTCCTCCTATTGCAAACAGGTTTTCACAATATATGTACATATAAAATCGAAAAGTAACACCTTTCGCATTTATGCCCGATTTTCCGAAATAATGAGATCCGAGCTATTATCTGAGCCGATTATATCGCCGGACTTCTTCGTTTGGCCTCCACTAGAGATACAGAGGTGGCTCCACCTCATCGTCATGGGAATATAGATCGAGACAAGTCAAAGCTCTCCTGCACTGTCCTCTAGCCTTGCGGTGACGAAAACTTCGTCGTGGGTATTCTTCTTCTTCTTTACTAGCGTAGACACCGCTTACGCGGTTATAGCCGAATTAACAACAGTGTGCCAGCCGTTTCTCCTTTTTGCTATGTGGCGCCAATTGGAGTTTACAAGCGACGCCAGGTCCTTCGTGCTCTTCCTCTGCTTCCTGCTTTTAATCCTTCTTTACAAGTTTTTATACTCTCGCAACAATGTTGCTAACGAGAGTATTATAGTTTTGTTCACATAACGGTTGTTTGTAAGTCCTAAAACTAAAAGAGTCATATATAGGGTTTTATATACCAAAGTGATCAGGGTGACGAGTAGAGTCGAAATCCGGATGTCTGTCTGTCCGTCCGTCCGTGCAAGCTGTAACTTGAGTAAAAATTGAGATATCATGATGAAACTTGGTACACGTTTTCCTTGGCTCCATAAGAAGGTTAAGTTCGAAGATGGGCAAAATCGGCCAACTGCCACGCCTACAAAATGGCGGAAACCGAAAACCTATAAAGTGTCATAACTAAGCCATAAATAAAGATATTAAAGTGAAATTTGGCACAAAGGATCGCATTAGGGAGGGGCATATTTGGACGCAATTGTTTTGGAAAAGTGGGCGTGGCCCCGCCCCCTACTAAGTTTTTTGTACATATCTCGGAAACTACTATAGCTATGTCAACCAAAGTCTACAGAGTCGTTTTCTTCAGGTATTTCCATACACAGTTCAAAAATGGAAGAAATCGGATAATAACCACGCCCACCTCCCATACAAAGGTTATGTTCAAAATCACTAAAAGTGCGTTAACCGACTAATAAAAAACCGCAGAAACACTAAATTTTACGGAAGAAGTGGCAGATGGAAGCTGCACCCAGGCTTTTTTTAAAAATTGAAAATGGGCGTGGCGCCGCCCACTTATGGACCAAGAGCCATATCTCAGGAGCTACTATACCGATTTCAATGAAATTCGGTATATAATATTTTCTTAACACCCTGATGACATGTACGAAATATAGGTGAAATCGGTTCACAACCACGCCTTCTTCCAATATAAAGCTATTTTGAATTCCATCTGATGCCTTCTCTGTATAATACGAGTATAAACATTAGGAACCAATGTTGATAGCGGAATAAAACTTTACAAAAATACGGTATTTGAAAAATATGTAAATGACGTATAATGAAATCTCGATTATCACTTTACCATGCGAGAGTATAAAATGTTCGGTGACACCCGAACTTAGCCCTTCTTTACTTGTTATTAATGTTTTTTCCAAAATCAAAATACAATGATAATAGCAAATAAATTTCCAAAGCTTTTATAGACTGTAATAACTTTTTATGTAGCGTATTTCTGATTCTTATCGATTCTCGTTCACTTCTGAATATCGAGAGTATCGATATTTCGAAAACAATCAATTCAAAACAGTGGTGCCATATATGTACATATATATATACATATATCGCGCATAATCTTACCGTAATTGTTTTATTATGCTGTTTTCTGTCTTTTTTATCACATCAAAAGGATAAAAACCAACCGCGCCGATCTTACCGATAAAAAATCTATAAAAACGTGTTTATTTTTTAATTGAACCATTTTTTGGTAAATGTTCAGCAGAGCGGCTTTTCCGAAAACGTGCACCAATTTTCACGGGAAATGTCTTAAAAAATTCGTTTTTAATTCCGATTCACGAATATATATGGCGCGTTATCTATTTTTATGTTTTTTTTTTTGTAATATAAGCAAAAAGGAATATTATGATTTTGCACGATATTAACGCTATAAATGGCGG
Source organism: Bactrocera tryoni (assembly GCF_016617805.1). NCBI lineage: Eukaryota > Metazoa > Arthropoda > Insecta > Diptera > Tephritidae > Bactrocera > Bactrocera tryoni. The sequence goes on along the minus strand of NC_052500.1, from coordinate 53,298,086 downwards.
CACTGTTCGAAATTCAATTGGGTACTAGTGATACAAACAGCGATCGGATTCGAAATATCGATACTCTCGACATTCGAGTCTGAACGAGAATTGGTAAAAATGAGAAATACACAATCGGAAAATAATTGGAAAAATATAAGAAATTAAAATATCGATATTCTCAATATTCGGGTCTGAAAGAGAATTGGAAAAAATGAGAAATATATAATAGAAAAATTTATAATTCATTATTATTGCAGAAAGAAGAAGTTGGACACAGAAGAATTATGAACGCCGGGGTGTTGGACCGACCAGGGTTATTTTTTTTTCGAGCGCTCGATCGATAATTCGAAAACGATCAGTTCATGAACCCATTCGAACTCACAGCAGTGATGCCATAATTTCGAACATACCTTGCCATTTTTGTTGAAGTGAAGTGATCGTGAAGTTTTTCATATTTTTATAAAAATAACATAAAAACCAATTTCTCTTGTTAAATTGCTAAACAGCATCAATAATTACGTGTATATAATTTAAAGAAAATATATTTTTAACATCTAAAGACGTGTAAAGTGCAAAAGTGAAGAAAATATTGTTTTTAAAAGCACGCGCCTAACATATTCGTAAAGTAGAACTAAAAACGAGTATTTTAAGACATTTCCCGTGAAAATTGCTGCACGTTTTCGGAAAAGCCGCTCTGCTGAACATTTACCCATTTTTTGAAAAAAGCCGCTATTTTGAACAATTACCCAAAAGATATATTATTATATTTGGCACGATTCCGATTACTTTGGCGGAGGGGTAAAAAAAACGAATTTCCGTATAAATGGGGTATCTACGGATAGGGGAGCTCCTCCAGAGGAGGAATATCCAAAAATAATGTAAAAATTACTAATATTTTTTAAAATATTCACGATTAAAAGTTCAGAAATTTGCACTAAGAACACATAATATTTCTCTATGTTTCACAAAAATTTTTCACATTTTTTACTTTGTATATTTAAATACACACTCTAAGCTTTGAAATAAGCTCACATTTCACATTTATTTTTAAAATTTTAAGCTAAATTTTTTAATTTAAAAATCACTTAGCACACTCATCGTTGAAAAGGTTAGATTGTTTACAATTATGAGGAAAACGAGCCTTGCCACATCTTAAACAGTAAATATGTAGGATTTTTAACAATTTTTCTTTGTTTGTTTTATCGCGTGATTCTTTTTTCTATATTAACCATAAAAAATACTTTCTACATAAGTATATGTGTAATACGTAATTTATGTGACTGAAGTACTTTCGCGAAGTACTCCTTTATGCATTGGCGGCCTTCGGCCGCGCTTTAAAAAAATAACCCTGGTCGAGCGAATACCCGGGGTGACTGAAGTACTTTCGCGTAGTACTCCTTTCTGCGTTGGCGGCCTTCGGCCGCGCTCTAAAAAAATAACCCTGGCCGAGCGAATACCCGGGGTGACTGAAGTACTATCACGTAGTACTCCTTTCTGCGTTGGCTGCCTTCGGCCGCGCTCTAAAAAAATAACCCTGGCCGAGCGAATACCCGGGGTGACTGAAGTACTATCACGTAGTACTCCTTTCTGCGTTGGCGGCCTTCGGCCGCGCTCTAAAAAAAATAACCCTGGCCGAGCGAATACCCGGGGTGACTGTAGTACTTTCGCGTAGTACTTCTTTCTGCGTTAAAAATAAAAAACATATTAACTTTTTGCTGACAGATATAATAACCAAAAAATATAACCACTTTATATCCGAAACTCATACTTTAAATATAATAACATATATATCGTCACCTAAAATACAAACCAATGTATCATAAAAAATAAATGGAAATCGCTGACAGATATAATAACCAAAAAATATAACTACTTTATATCCAAAACTCAAATTTTGTTTCAATATGAGTGCATAATAACCAAAAAATATAACCACTTTATATCCAATATTGAAATAAAATTTAAGTTTTCGTTATAAAATGGATAAATTTTGATTATTATATCTGTCAGCGATTTCCATTTATTTTTTATGATACACTGGTTTGTATTTTAAGTGACGATGTATATATTATTATATTTAAAATATGAGTTTCGGATATAAAGTGGTTATATTTTTCGGTTATCATGCACTCGTATTGAAACAAAATTTGAGTTTTCGTACTGTACTGTACTGTACACCTTACACTTTATTACGTAATATTATTATATAATATTACTTATACATGTATATAATATTACTTATTTGCTTAATAAATTTAAAAAAGAAAATATCCATATGCATGAATAGAGGAATTTTTGCGAAAAAGAGGAATTTCAGCGAATTGCCTTGTCATCACATGACAGCGCTCCATTTCTTCGTAATTTTTGGTAAACAAATGAGGTTCAAAAGAGTGTAAAATGTAATTTTTAAAATAAAGATTTTTTATATAAAAAACCTACTAAAAGTGTAAAATGTGGATTTATTTAAGAGATTATAGTGTAATTTAATTTATTTGAAGAGAAAAATGTGAATAAAGTGTGTTTAACGTGGTGAAATAGCTTCTTGAAATGTTCGAATTTTGCGAATTTTTGAACTTTAAGGTCGAATATCTCCTAAACTAAGCGGTTTTAAGCGTATTTTTTAATCAGGAGGACTTCCTCTTTCCAACGGTACCTTCAAATCGCGGCGCCAAAGAAATCGGAATTGTGCCGAAATCGGAATTGTGCCTTATATTTGCTATATAGCAATGATATTTGTAATATAAATGGATTAGTACAAACAAGTTATTTCCCAAACTTATGAGCAATTATACACAGCTTATCAATAGACGCTGAACGACATTAATCACGCCGTCAAAATTGAGCTCCGCGGCGTTACATTTTATTGAACAATAAACAAAAACAGCTGATCACGAAGTTGTTTAGACAATATAAATTTTTAAAAATAATTTTTAATTGTTAATCAACAAAATATGTCCCTAGGCTACACATTTTTAGGCTGTCCACTTTTAGTAAACATCGACAACAAAGAAATACTTTATGAAGTGAGTGCATAAAGCATAAATAATTAATTTATACATTGATGAATTTACTTTTCATAGATTCTTAACTACTCGGTTGATGTGCTGCTCGGCAATAGCGATGAACATCAAATGGAAAAACATTGCCACAAATATGGATTTCAGAATGTTTACGATTTTATGTTGATGACACGGAAAATTGCACGCGCCTATAAATCTCACTATGAAAATGAGAATTCCAGCGAAGCAGAATTGCTATATGAATTTAGCAATTTAAGTCCTGAATTTCAACGTTTGGTACCAACTGTGTATGAAGCGCGGAAATCGGAAATTGAAAAATATATGCTACAACTACATAATGCTCAGGATAATCCTCTAATACTGTCTTTCGACTACGATGCTCGTATAGTAATTGGCGATAGCAGTTTCGCTCAAAACTTTCGAGAACTAATAAGAATATATTTTAATTGTTGCGATGGAAATGGAAAATTAAGTAAGCTACATTTCGAAATGGACTTAAATAAACTGAACGAATTTATTTCTGCTTTAGAAGTAGCAGTGGATAAAGGCGATGAAAATCATGCTTAAACCAAAAAAAATGTTTTAGTAAACGTGTGGCAATTCTTTTTTATCCTTTTTTGGGTGAAAAGTTCTGCTTAAAACCAGCCCAACTTTTAAAATCTTTCGAAAGTGTACGATTTGAAACAACACATATATGTTTCGTGTCTAACATTTACCTTGAGTTTATTTCATTCACTTCGAACTCAGTGAAATTCGATTAAAATGTACATTGCAACATATGTATTTGTGTGATATAAATACAATGGATTTATACGACTATATGCATGTGGTAATGAATTTTCATTACTTGTATTATGCTAAAGGATACTTATATTATTTATAATTTATAAGCCATTCTAAGACAACAAATTTTATTCATAACAATATTCTTATCAACATATAAAAATTAGCTACAATAAAAAAAAAATATATATATATATCCTTAAATACCACCTAAGAGGGAGCAATGAAAAACTTATAATGTAGTGAACGTAACTGTAACCTCGATTACGAATGGTTAACCTTTTTAGAATATTATATTTTATTAATCATATATTTAGCAAAATGAAAAGCCGATCATCCAATTCCAAAGAGGTGCTGTTGCATGCCGTAGCGCATGATTTTGGCTAGGCTGCATATATATGCTTACTCAACTAACCCCGGCAGAGAGATACTGATTTTTATAGTAGTATGCACAAATGCCAACCAAAATGGAGAAAGCTGTTGTCACGATCATTGATTTCGGCGTGAGCATTTGTGGAAGCCAACGTGCCAAGTTATTGTTACCAGCACGGGCATTACGAGCAAGTTGTTTCCTTCGCTCTTGAATTCGCTTCTCTTCTAATTGTCTTTGGAGTTTTCTATAAAAAAAATATGTTTTTAATTTTAATGTTAATTTCAAATTATATTGAGAAAACTTACTCTTTTCGCACCAGTTCCTCGACATGTTTTTCAATTACTGTCAGTGAATATTTATCATATAATAAACTCGCAGTATTTAAAAGTTCTTCAAAGGGCAGATCATCGGGAAGCTAAAAACATATGAATTTAAAAGGTTACTGCATAAAATATATATTTTGAATAATTGTACGCATTTACCCTAGATAAAAGACAGTGTACTGAGGCCATGTCACAGTCAACCTTTAGTATATCTTCAGCTCGATACAATATAATAGCAGCAGTCACGAATATTGGCATATAAATTGGCGATGCCAAAAAATAGTCATATAGACGCACTACATCTTTATATGAATTTAAACTGTGTCCAAACCATGTCAAATACCAAGGCAATGCAAAAAGTGTTCCAACTGCAGATTGTTGTAGAAATTGAAACAAATGCGAATTTTCTAAATCTACCAGCGGCCATATAAACATCAAACGTTTTTGGGTGGCATCCATTGTTTCTTGCATACATTCCGAAAAATGGTTGGTCGATAATTCCTCCATAACCGCAAATGCTACCTCTTCACCAACGACTAACAAAAATGTAACAGCTACATCGTGATATCCTTGATAGTATCGTAAATTCGGGTATTTCTTTATGACACGCAATATTAAAACCGTCAATTGGTCTTGTAATGCGATGCGTTGCTCATATGGAATGCCGGGCGGAAAACGCTTAAGCGATCTATTGACATCAAGCACCACCTGCTGGTATTCTGGATGTGTTTGTAAATCTTGTAGACTGGGCGCAGGTTCTAAAGAGGATGTATCAACACCAGCCAATTGTGGCCAAAGCAACCGTCGCAACTCATCATTGACTAATCCATGGTCGGAACGTGCAATCTCCTGCAGCTTTGAAAGTGGAATATTGCCATTGTGCTCTATCAATAAACGTTCGATTTCCAAACGTTTTTGTTGTTCTTCACCACTTTCTGGACCTAAAATGTAATAATAATTATATACATACATATATCCCAACTAAGTTTATTAATATAGCTACATTTCTCAAAACACAATTCCTGTGGTTGATCGATTTTTATTTCACTGTTTTGATGATTCGCTTCATTCTCTTGGCTCGTCATACTGCCAACTTATGTTTAGATGTGTAAGCTGAGTAATGAAATTTTAAAATCCTTTGTAGTCGTTCATGTGCTATAATTATTATTGTAATTTTTATTCCAGTGCAATCATTACAAATGCAATATATAGTATTTTTATTTGCAAATTAAGTGAAGAAAGGGCACCTGTGCACTGTCAACTAACTGCAGAGTTGCCAGACTTAGCGCTTAAAAAATTTTTCGTGACGTGTACAATAATGAAATATGAAATAAATGGTGTTTATATAAATTATTAAATCGAATAAAAATTTATGTTCGAAATTATCGATTTATATCCAAAATTTTTTTCAATTCCTGTTTTGTACCGTATAGAAGCTATAAATACTGCATTAACAGACTCTGATTTATTGATCTGGCATTACCACTTTTACAGTTGGTAATTAATAGCTGATTCACATACAATTTTTCTTCGTTTTGTTTCAGACATTTGCGCTGTGAGAAAATGTCAATGTAATGTTTTGTATGAATACCTTCACATCGAAACAAAACGCAGCAAACCGAAGAAGAAGTTTCGGGGAACTCACATCTTTTTGCACTTTGCATTCGCCATTTTCTATTAAAGAGTAGAACGGAACATTCTGGCAGCCCTTTTGAAATTGTCAAGCAAATCAAGGAAAGTCGTTTGCGGATCGCCTACAAGAATCTCACTTTTTAAGTCCCTTGCGTCAACGCAACCAACTGATATGACATGATCTAGGATTCGTAAATTAAGTACCCAGTCGGTTTTAGAAACTTTATTCACTTATTAATAGAACGTATTTGCATTCCTTCGAATTGAGATTACGTGACTAAACCCTAGAAAAGTTCACAAATACTTTTCTTATGCCGGGCTGACGGATACGTATTAGCCTGAGTAACCGCCGCCGCAGCAGCGACAAAAATTCCTCATGTCCATAGATTTTGTATGGTACATACCTAAATAAACGCAGCGGCAATGCTGAATGCTGAAGGTTTGTTCACATCAAGGCGGCGGAAAGCCAAGAGAACTTTTTATAATAAAAGCATGGAAAGCAAAGCGTTCTTTCTGACATACCCTTAGCATGTAAACAGAGCGAAGAAATTTTTATGTGATTCAGTCTTAACGCTTGTTATGTAGCATCTCTGTTAAGTATGTAGTTACAGCATTATTTAAGTGGTAACGTCATATTATTTAGAATTTTATGATAAATTTCACGAAGTATACAAAAGACATACAGTACACATAAACAAAAGTTTAATTTTTCATTATGCATATAGCTTTATTTAAAAAAAGTCTTTTCACATGATTTTAAATTGTGCAAATATTTTTTGCTGGCTTAACTATATTAAAATAAATTTCGAAGAAAATTTAGGTAATATTTAAATTTTTGCAGCAATTATGTCGCACATTCAATGTTAAATATATTTTCGATTTGCGATTTGTATATAAATACCTTAAGAGTATTGAAGATAACCTTTTTTACATTTAAACTTATTTTATTCTCACGTTGACGTTCTATAAGTATTATTTAAATCGAGAAATAATATTATAAACTTGCGTACCTACTGGCAAAGTGCGGCATTATTGTTTATTTTTCTTTAGCATATTTAAGAAAATGTTATGTACGTATGCATGTAGTATGTATGGTATGTATGTAATATATGTAAGTTTACATTTGTTATATGTAGTACCAATGGCGATTTTATGTCTCACGTCATTTAATAATTATTTTAGTGATGTTTGTTTTTTTTTTGTTAGGATCTATAAGGATATATGAAAATAGTTATAAAAACACGTTATTAAAATATACTAATATTGGATATTTCACGAGCTATCGCATAATTCAATTTAAACATTTTACTTATTACTTTAAGACTTAAATTTAAATAAAAAGGCTATTGTAATTTTTTAGTTTAATGTTAAATTATTATACATACAAAGTGTAAATTTTTTGTTGATTGTTTTATTTTATAGTAAAGTTATTTGCAATAAGTTTTTCTTTTATCAAAATAGTGGTTATAATCTTTTTTCAAATCGAAAAGCATTTTGTTAAGTAAAATATTAACATCAGCAATCACACTTGATAATATCAGGGGAGGAAGGGGGGATTATCGTTCATTGTCTAATTCACAGATTCAAGTAGCTAATAAATATTTATAAAAAAACAGCGATAATTAATTTGTTAATTCATATAAATAAAAAATAGCCTTTCTAAGAAACTAGTTTTTTTGGTTATTGTAGTCATCGTGTTAGCTTCTATTGACGTCGACATCAAAACTGTGCTAATTTTTTATTTAACGAGACATTTAGAATACTATTCTATCATTCTTGGATATCTTTTTTTGAAATTTGGATTATTGCCAAAGGCAAATTTTCGGAGAAATTTTTCAGACTGAATTACTATAGCACATATCTGCCATACATACTGAATGATGAAAATCAACTTCTAGTATAGAAAACTTTATAGCTTCTTTCTTTTTTTCGCCCATATTAAAATTATTTGATGAAAGATAGCTGTTAAGTATAAACGCATTATATAGTATGTGACATAAGGCAAGAATGACTGTTTCTCAAAACCCAAAAAGTATTATTTGTATAGCAAAAGAAACTGCTGCAGAAAAGTATTTGAATAAATAAATACATTTTTAAAGCAACATGTGTACATATGTATGTAAATTTAAATTCTGAAGGAATGTAACGTTATAATTGGCTCTGGGCAGTGTTTACAATTTTGATTTATGGTTAAACGGCTTCAAGCTTTATTTTTACTAAACTTTGCAATAAATAGGGCCAGCCCGAAACAATTTATTCTTGCAAATACCTGTCTAAGCAACAAAATTTATAATTTTAAAAAATTATTCAGGTCATTTTATTTAACAAAAATATCATATTCTAAAGGTTTAACTTAATTATTTAAAAAGATAATAATTAAACGTATAAAAAATAAGTTTATTATTTAAATATGTTCGTGCCTTTAATTTGGAAAATTCGAACTCAATTGTTTTGAAATAAAAATTTGCTGATAAATAAATAAACAAAGAAATAAAATATGTAAAGAAAATTAATCAAAATGCAGTCCTAAAACTCTCTCACCATAGGCAATAGCCTAACTAGCTTATATGGTCCGGCCGCACCTTGCAAATAAAACTTAGAAATTATAAGAAAATTTCTAAATATATTTTTGCTATAAAAAACTAGAGGATGATTTAATCTTTATAATATTAGCAAAGTAGTATTTTTAAGTTCACACTAAATCATTATTTTATGCTTTTATTTGGAGTTTTTTTCATATACATACATGCATATATTCTTTGATGTCTCGCAATTATGAATGTTAATAATTAGAATAGTATTAGAAATTTTGACAGGTCGATATCAGTTAGAAAACACAGCAAGGACAACTAATCTCGGAAAAAGCACAATGGTATAAAGTGAAAATAATTAACATTTTATAATTTTAATAAATGAAATATATTTGTATATAATATCAATTACAAAGTTAAATGCCATTTTAGCATTTATAATAATGTCTAATTAGAGGATTAATTAAAGTTATAGTATCTGTGTCAGGGCATACATATGTATATCTCAACTAACCAAAAGATTACAGACTAATTATGCTTAAGAAATAATGAAAATTTATAAATTTAAATTATATTGCAGTGTAAAAAATAATATGCATATAAATGTTGCGTATAATGTATAATTAAATATTATCAGTTAGGCAAGCCCTTAATGACGAATGATGCTAAAGCACTAAGGCTGTTGATAAATAATGCGAAAATATTTGTAGATCTAGTTGGTATATATATATACATATTTGAGTTTTAACTAGAGCGTTATAAAATATATACATGTATGTCTGTATATGGCATAGTTTATGCGTTAGATAGAGTTTAGTTACAGCTATATTGGATTATTTTTTCAATTTTTATTTTTTTTTTTTAATTTTATACATATATATTTAGTATATACTTAAAAGTCTTTTCACATGAGTTTGAATTGTGCAATTATTATTTTTTACTGCTTTGCCTATTTGTAATAAATCGTAACTTCCATTTAATTATAATATTTCCAGTTTTAGCAAGTTTATACATGATTAGTATTGAAACTTTTTACGGTTCGTATGATTACGTTTACGCATCAATGATATTTTATATGTACATTTACATATATGTGTGTATGTGTGTATCGTTTTGCAAATTTGCTTTGTTGTGCTATTTTAATATAATTCGGCATTTAATAAATTGTGTTTGCTTAGAGTCATATGAATTTCAAAGTGCAGTGTGTGTATTCATTTAGTACATGTTTTAAAGTTGTTCGAGAAATTTTTTTTCGTTTAATATATAGAAGTGGGAATGTATAATCTAGTACTATACTGCTATTCATTATAATTAAAGTAAATTAAACCATTATTTGTTTAGGCTATGCACGACAAATCGATACTCATATTTCTGTGTGTATATTTGTTATGGTTTAAGTTTTACATATTAATTAAGTATACATGCAAATACGAAAATACTTATAAAAGACATTTGTTAAAAAATATGGTCACATGGGATTTTTGTTAAACTATTTTAAATATATATATTTTGTATTTTTTTTTTATTTAAATACTTCACTTATAGTTTAAAGGCTTAAGTTTAAATAAAAGTCTTTATAATAAATAGTAAAATATTCCATATTTTTGTTTACAAGTATTAAAGTGTAGATGCATCATTACGTTTTATATTCGTGTTATATTGATTGTTTCATTTAATGATTCTCTTCTCAGCAATTGCTTGGTATCATTCTCAATATCTATCGGAGATATGCCAGCGCTACGATCATTAATATACGTATTATCTTCCTCCACGATTTTCTCGAGCACTATATCACCGGTGTTGGCTAAACCTGTAAGCAAAAAATAATTAAAAAAAAATAAATATAGCGTTACAATTATTTGAATTTTTGTATATTATTAATAGACTAGTAGACTAACAGTTACGCCCTGATAACGGACCATTTGCTACTTCTTCCGCCGATGCGCTGTTCACAAGTGCTACGTCCGTGGCAGTTCCATTGCGCATGTTCTTTTGTAAAGCTACAGCTTTCCGTGCGTGGCGTGTAGTTAGCACACCAGTTTCGACATCACGTTCCAGACGATGACCAGATCGTGATCTAGTTAGTTGTCGTTGCACATAATCTTCGAGATCTTCTTCTTCCTTGCGGCTAATCAAGCAATTCAGTACAAGTAAAAATAGTCCTAATCCAAGCGAGAAAAGCCCAGTGCAAGTAACTTCATTCCACCATGCCGAGCTGCTACCTAAAGAAAAGATATCAGTTATATTAATGGAGATTTAATCAGTAAGTATTTCGTATTTAATATACTGCGGGGTGAGGTACTCTCGAAAATTCAAACTCCACGTATGTTTCTGGGGACTTTGGAACGGTAAGTAAGTTAGCCAATAATGTAAAAAATAGCAAGGCAGCAAAATCGGAAGAAGTTCAGCGCTATATACTTAACAAACAAAATTAATGAAAACGCGCCATGATTTCTTCATACAGTGGGAAAATGGATCTAACAGGATAATAACCACGCCCACCTCCTCTAGAAAGCTTAATATTCAAAACTACAAAAGTTGCGAAAACTATCAAAAGTAAAACGTGCACAGTGGGCAGCCCCAGTCAACGAGTATAAAAATTGGACTATGGACTTGGCACCACAAAACTATTTTGAACCAAATTTCTTTACATCATTATAGTATTAGCAACGCCTATTGCTCATTTGTAGTATCAAGCACTGGTGATGTTTTGGAAATAAAACTTTAGCCATATTCGTATGCCTGCCATTATACAAGCGAACTAGTCCCATAGTTAAAAGATATCGATCGAAATTTTGCACACGTCATTTTCTTTCCAAGAAGATAGTCAAAACCGCCGATATCGGACCATTATATAGGATATAGAGACCATTTAATCTGATCAATCAAAGTCCAAACAAACATTTTCATAGAAGATCTTTTTTGTACTCTCTAGTTTTGTTCACCTAACGGTTGGATGTATTACCTAAAACTAAGAGAGATAGATAAAGGGTTATATATATATAATATATGTGATCAGGATGAAAAGAAAAGTTGATTGTCTGTCTGTTCGACCGTCAATGCAAGCTGTAACTTGAAGTTGTGATATCTTTGTGAAACTTGGTATGCGGATTCTGACCGCTGCCACGCCAAACCTATAAAGTGCAATTACTAAGCAATAAGTTAAGATATAAAACTGTTATTTGACACAGAGGATTACAGTAGCAAGGGGCTCCTGTGAACAAAAAACCGCCCACTTTTTTGTTAAATCACATCTTTCGGGTTCCAACTGACCGATTTCGAATAAATTTAGTGTGTGGCATTTTTCTCATACTCCTATATCAAAGTGCAAAAATGGGCAAAATCGAACTACAACCACGCCTACTTCCCATATAACACAAGTTTAAATTCCATTTGATTCTTTCACTTTCCAGTACAAAAATAAATAAGTAATTAATATAACGGGATAAATTTGTAATAATTCCTTTAAAGTATGCCACTTTATGACCGAAAATTGTCCAAATCCCACCAAATCTGTTCAAGCTCCTAGGTATCGAATATATGGAACCCAGTATCTACAGTTGACTTTTGACAGAAAACATCGGGCAATGTGTGAGATATACAATTGAAATTCAGATAGAATACTTTACTAATAATAGAACCTCTGTGTATCGAAAACGAGTTGAATCGTTTCAATACTTCAATAAGCCCCATATACCCAATATAAATATTTACGAACTCCCAAGTGTCTTCTTGCTGGCCGTCCAATATTTGAGTTATATCAACGAAAATTTGAGAACATGTTCTACTCATAATAGTATATCTTCCAGCCTAAAATAGATACAATTGGGCAAAAACTTGACCTACCCCCTTATAAATATTACCAGGATTTTCGAACATCCGCTTACTTTGCTCCATATGATTGATGATTGTATGTAAAGTACCTTAATGACACCCAGGGAACAATTTTTTAGTATATGATATGATAATACTTAGTTAATAAGTTAATAGATAGATAGGTTTGTGTCGATACTACCCCTATACTGCGTATATGGGTTTTCGTATATCTAAGAAATCTTATGCCGAATTTGTCGGTCAGTGTATGAATTATATAGAGTATATGTATATATAAAATTGCTTAGGTTCCGATCCTCTGGTTGACGTTCTACATCTTAAGGTATTTCCCTGGCTTTGATTTCTGCAAGTTGCAGGGGTATAAAATGTTCGGTTGTACCCGAACCTAGCCCTTTCCTGCATGTTCCTTATTAAGTAACTTTAATTCGACTTGAAGGTTGTTTATATCAAACAACAATGCTAGGGATTAGCAAAACGTTTATGTTAGAAACAAACAGTTGGCCGATAACGTTTCCAGATTTAGTTATATATATGTATAATACAGAATTGCACCTGTGAAGGGTATTAAAGCAATTTCTGCTTTTTATACTTTCTGTTACTTACTGAACACATTCCAGGACATAGTTTCATCTGGTATAATACCAGCACCGCATAAGAATACACCAAATACTATAAATACGATACCAATGTGCAGCATACCGATGCTGGTGACAACCTAGAAAAATCGTTTTAAGTTCATTTATCACTTTTTATAAATGTATTTCAATCATTTATTTACCTGGCTGTCCAACATGCCTGGTCCAGGCTTAGCAACGCTATGTGCATGATGAAATTTACGTCGAAAGGAACCACTTGGCGAATGAAATGTTTCTCCACTTTCGGAACTCTGCGTACTGTAACGTCTTTCTCGCGCACGTTTCTGTTCATCACGTCGTTTACGTTGGCGTTTTATTGCCATAGCCGAATGGATGCCCACAGAATGCATTTCTACGAAGAAAAAGGAGGAAAAAGCAACAGTAAATATTTTTAAAGTTGATAAACAGCATCACTGCAATAATTCAAATATTGAAATTTTACAAAGATATCAATTAAAAACTCTAAGATTAATTACAAACGCTCCTTGGTGACCATTTGGCCGTCATGTCATTAGATGACAGCAAGGAAAAAAATAGAAGTTTCCTACTTTTTTAAAGAAACAACACAGAAACTTCAAATTTAATGGGGAATGTTTATTATCTTTCGAAAGGACATTATTTGGTATTTACTTTTTGAAGATTATCCCTTTCAAATGATGTTCGTCGCTACGTTTCAGATGGTCCATTCGTTGAGTTCAATTTTCGACTACTGGTTCGAGCATTTCGACTGGTATCGGAATCTAAGAGGGATTATCTACATATTTTAGACTTTACATATCGCCACAGGAAAAAGTCTAACGGTGTGATATTAAACGATCTTGGTGGCCAATCGACCAGAACAAAACGTGGAATTATCTGCTTACTGAAGTGTTCTGTCAATAAGTTCATTGATTGATGCGATGTGTGGGAAGTGCCGTCTCTTTCAAACATCAAATAGTCGGTTATCACGGCTCGATAACGGTCACCGTTGGACCGATGATTCCCCCGGTGTGATATCATAAACGGATCTTTTTGGAACTTTTCAAAATCCATGCCGCTTCGGAAGGTCAATCGGCTTCAGTTCTTGCAGAAGCTGTATTTTGTACGCTTTCAATTAATCTCGACGTCGTTCTATACGGCAGTCCGATTCGGAGAGCTGATGGCGTTGTGAATAGTACGCTCAGTAGGTCGATTATATTGACCATAAGTTGGGCGAAGTGCGCGAATCAAATTCTTTAAAGAACGTGAATTTTCCTATTAAAGTTGAACGATTTGTAAACGTTGTTCAGGCGTAAGTCCTTTCATGATTAAATGAACTGAACAAAAATAACATGAGAGCTTGGCAGGACTCACCCTTGATCTGTTCAAAAAAGGTTACTTGGATAACCCGTTATTACATTCAAAAGGCAATATCCTAGATCTCCCATTTCGGAATTAATGCTGTTTAAAATTTGTTACTTGGATCACCCGTTATTACACTCAAAAGGCAATATCCTAGATCTCCCATTTCGGAATTAATGCTGTTTAAAATTTGTTTTACATGAAATTGGAATATATGATATTTTGTATATAATTATTGAATTCACTGGAGATTTCGTTATCTAATTTGCTTATTACTTTCTAATATAGATTACAAATAAAACATGTTCACAAAAATAAAACAGCATCACAACTCGGAAATTAATAATGAAGACTGCAACAAGCAACGCCAAAAGCGATACCAATTGTCAAACTTTTCAAAGCAATTGTAAACAAAGTACTTCCACCTTCGGTTTATGACATCACAAACTACTGCACTTTTCTATCAAACATACTTCAAGAAAATAAACGTAGTGCATTTGTTATAACGTATTTTGCTGCCATTCTTGCTCGACAGTGATGATCAATTCACATAAAACTTTTGCTTCGCTTTGCGTCAGACACTTGTTTTGAAAGAAAATTTCGATGTGCGCTTTTGTATGGATACTTTTACATATAAAGTTATCGATGCAAAGCAAGCAAAACGTTGGATAACTCGCTTCTTTTCACGCTTTGCTAAGCAACAGTCGCCAATTTTGTTAGAGAAAAACATTGAAAGCAAAGCATCCATTGGGGGATACCCTTTGTTTTCTGCGCTTCGTTTTTTCAGTATGAACTGTCATGGACAGTGCGGAAAGTTGTATGTGAATGGGCCTTAACTGATGCATTTTGGCCTCAAAGTAAATTTTAGAAGAACAACAAAATATTTGAAAATTCATTGGCTTCGCTATATTAGCCTACCTACATGGAAACAATGTATCCTAAATGTTGTGGTCATTGACATTTAAATCTACAAATACGATTTCTTCCGATTGCATATTACATGCCATACGAATCATATCTAGTAGTTTTTAGAAATATTTTAAAATAACTTAATGCACTTTAACAGATTCAATTACCATACCAGTGTTTATAACCGTATATATCATCTAATTGAATTTAACTCAGACTGGCCCATTCCATTTTGACCATGAAAAAAATGTAAAGAGTTAGCTTGAAGTTTTGTATTTTCAAATGAACCGTTGAAAATGTTGTAGAAGTGTTTTGTGAAGGCCAATTTATTATCGTGTCGCAGTGGATAGAAAGCGGATAGCCTACAACACGAGTGGGGTGGGTAGATACCGAGTGTTGAAAAGGGAAACGAGACGCATATGCAAAATAAAAAGAAGGAGGCCGAAATGAAGTGCTTGAGAAGTTAGTAAGTTGTGACGACTAACGGAAGATATCAAGACCGGAGCATACTCTTGTAGAACCCAAAGAATGATCTAGTGGCTGATGTTCAGAGCTTACTGAAGTTATGGAGGGAATACTTCTCCAGCCTGCTGAACTGCAGCGAAAGTGTAACGTCTGGATATGGCGAACCTTATTCCCCAATCGATGGTGATGGACTAGATGCTCCATTGCCCGACTATGATGAAATTCGAAAAGCAATTACCCACCCGAAGAACAACAAATAGACAGGGGCCGATGGATTACCGGCCGAGCTATTAAAATATGATGGTCATATGAAAGCATGATCGACGATTGGAACCTAAGTGTGTTCTGCACAATACTGAAAAAGAGAGACCCCACAATCTGCGCTTATTACCGTGAGTTAAGCTTCCTTAATATCACCTATAAGATCTTATCGAGCGTAATGTGTGAAAGACTTAAGCCCACCGTCAACAAACTAATTGAACCTTATCAATGTGGAAAAAGATCTGTGAAAGGAAGATCGACACACACCACCTCTTCGTCGAATTTAAAGCCGCTTTCGACAACACGAAAAGGTACTGTCTCTATGCCACTATGTCTGAATTTGGTAACCCCGCAAAGATAATACCCTTGTGTTAAGCAACACCAATAGTTCCGTCAGGATCGGGAAGAGCCTCTCCGAGCCTTTCGATACCAAGCGAGGTTTCAGACAAAGAGACTCCCTATCTAGCGATTTTTTTATCTATCTTGGAGCCAGCATTAACACCAACAACAATATTAGTCCTTTCTCGGCGAACAAGGACCGAAGTTTATAAGTCCCCTATTATTCCCTTCTTACTATGTGGTGCGAAGGCACGGACAATGACATCATCTAGTGAGTCGATCTTAGGAGTGTCACAACATCTGTAATGCATCGACGGAACACATACATATTTATTAAGGTAAACTATTCGAAACTAGAAAATACGTTTAGGGAAACGCGCCTTGAGTAGATCGAAGCCATTAAAAGTAACTCGTTGAAGCCACTAGTCGAGGCTAAAGGATAAATACATACAAAAATGTTTTTTTTCAGTCCGAGTTAAATTTGTAGTTTACTTTCTTAGCTATTAAAGTTTTTCAATCTCTATCTTTGAATTATTTCGAAATTGTTTAAACTATCTCCTATTTATCTTATGTTATGCCTAAACCCCTTTATGCTTAAGAAAATATTAATATTCTGATAAATCGGTTTAAATTCAAAAGAAAGGACTGAAATCCTCATACTAGACATAAAAAGTCTAGAATTTTAGCGAAAGTTTATCGCTACTTTTGTTTTTGACGCGTATGTTGGCAGAACTATTGGCAAATTTTAGAAAAATTTAAAGAAAATAATACTGATCGGTAATTAGATTCTTATTTTACGATGGCAAACCACTCAATGAAAGTAAAGAGCACTTGGGTGTTGTATACTTTTCTCCTTCGGAGACATCCGTCTAAAATTAATTAACTACGAACTGCCGCCCATACTCTTCGGTATGTGTGAATTAGGAGAAGATATGGACTAATTTCGCATATTTATACCATGAAGAGTGTATATGTATTAAGTTTATCACGAATTTTCAAAGGAAAGGTCGAAGACTTTTCTCACCAAGAAGCTGCCATACAAACTTTTCGATCAGAATCAAGTTCTTATTTGTGAAGGGTATTATAAGTTCACTGTAACCGAAGTTAATGTTTTTATACTCTTGCAACCTGTTGCTACAAAGTATAATAGTTTTGTTCACCTAACAGTTTTATGTAACACCTAAAACTAATCGAGTAATATACATATATGTATATATGATCAGGATGACGAGAAAAGTTGAAATCCAAGTGACTGTCTGCTCGTCCATGCAAGGTGTAACTTGAGTAAAAATTGAGACATACTGATGAAGCTTGGTTTCTTACAAAAAAAAATTACGAGTTCGTAGATGGGCGTAATCGGTCCAATGGCACGCCCACAAATCGCCATTAACCGAAAACCAATAAAGGGTCATAACGAAGCACTAAATTAAGATATAAAACTGTTAATTGGCACAGGGGATCGCAGTAGGAAGGCGGCAAAAATTTTAGGAAAAGTGAGCTTCGTCCCGCCCTCTAATAAGTTGAATGTATATATCTCCTAAACTACTAAAGCTACAGTAACCAAATTTGCTAAGCGCAAATATTATAAGAACTTCTACCGACAGTGTGAAAATGTATTATGATCTGAAGATGACCCCGTTCACTTCTTATATAACGGTACTGTTCAAAACTATTAAAAACGCAATAAATCCCACCGATTTCGACAATTTTTCTCATATTTCTATGTTACAGTGTGAAAATGGTCGAAATTGGACCAAACCACGCATACTTCCCATATAACAAAATTTTAAATTCCATTCGATTCTTTCACTTTGAGTACACAAATCAGGAAGCAATTAATATAACCGGCTAAAACTTTGCACTAATAATTCCTTTAAAGTATGCTACTTTATGACCAAAAATTGTCCAAATCCAAACCAAATTATTCAAGCCGGGTACCGGATATGTGTATCCCAGTATCTATATTTGACTTTTGACAGAAAATATCAGTCAATATGTGAGATATACAATAGAAATTCTGACAGAAACCTTTCCTGACAATAGTAATTCTGTGCATCAAAAATGGTTTGGATCGATAATATAGAGATTTTCGAACTTACAGGTGACTTTATGCTGGATATACCGGCCAATATTTGAGTTATCTCAATGAAAGTTACAGAACATGCTTTACTCATAACGGTATATCTTTGCGTAGATACAATTTGGCGAAAACTTGATCTATACACCATATAACTGTTACTTCCGCTGACTTTGCTCTATATGATTGATGATTATATGTAAAGTACCTTAATGAAACCCAGAGAACATTTTTTTTTTTGGCATGATAATAGTTAATGGATAATATCGTACTATTTACGTCTAAAGATTTTCTTTTTCTGATAGATTCTGGCATTGATTTTTGCAAATTTCAGGAATATAAGATATTCGGTTGCACCCGAACTTAGGCCTTTCTTACTTGTTTTTCTTGTTTCTAACAAGATAATTTGTGCCGTTGGCAGTGTTTTGCAAAAACTAAAACATCGCCGGTTTAATTTAACCAGTTGCATGTGTGGAGTGAAGAAGAACTTTTCATTGTTTCGAATGCACCATAAGCCCAACATCAACTTATTTGCACAACTCACATATACATATGTGTATAATCATACATATGTACTTATATACACTCGCTATACATTCCGAAAATGAAAATGTCAACCTTTCAACATAACAACAAAAGCATTATGAATCATTTACCTCTAACCTGGTGCTGCTGTTTAATTCTAAAGTGGACAGTTTGGGTCTTTGTTACGCCTGCGAAATATTATGATCATAACAATATACAGACATATGTATACCATACATGTATGTATGTATGTATGTGTTTATATGCGAATAAATATGTGTAAACTATATGGCACATTTGTATTATAGAAACTTTGCCAACTCAATCGTATACCATATACGTATGTATGTGTACGCATTTCTATGGACCTGTGTGTTGATGCACAAAAAGTCATACTGTTCATTGTCACGCCTGAACGAAACAGTTATAAATACTATATGCAATTTTATATTATATATAAACCATACTTTAAGCTTACCTTAAACTTTAAGTTATCAGCGGTTGATTTTAATTTTTCACTTTTGGAAATTTACGTACACAGAATCAGCACACCGTAGTTAAGTTTCAGGCCTTAAAGACCATCTTAGTTATATTTATATACTTTTTCACTTCCGTTAAATTGGCTCAAGGCATTCACACAATCAACTAGATTTCCGCATTATGCTGCATATCCTATATATCATATTTCATTTGAAATTTATAAACATAATAATAACTACAAACTCGATGAAACGCACAAACAACACACACACGAGCTGAATAAATGCAGTACTCTGCCACTCCCCGCTTCGCTGGGCTTCAACGTGTCCAAAACGCACTTCCGAGACTTAGCGAGATATCGATTTTGTACAACGTATGATGTTAGGAATTTGAAGTTCACTTTTTACTTTTATTTAAATTCTTTTCATTGTTTCACGTAGCAAATCGTGTGTGAAATACTTGACTTACGCATTTGTAATCTTCCGCACTTTTATATTACTGACTTAATTTCAATTTTTTTCTAACATTTGTATAACTAATATACAATACACATATGTGCGTATATATATACATATATAACTGTTTGTATTTACTACGAAAATGATATAGACTTTATGTGTTAAAGTATTTAAAACGTTTAGCACATTTTATAAATGCAATTTCATCTGCGTTTTCTTCGTAATATTTACAACAAAGCAGCAAAACAGTTTCCACTGCTATGAATATGTGTCAAAGCGAGCGACAGCGGATACCAGGTATCCTTCGCGGCGACTAAAACATCGCGTTAGAATGTAAAGCTCAGGATTTGCTAAACTGCGAGAGTTTGTGAGCTACAGAGAGCGAGAGAGCGTGTGTGTGAAAATGTAAAAAAGCTTTTCCTGCCTTGACTAAAATGACAAGTGCGTTGAATCATAATGGAAATATGCAATAATGACAAAGATTCGTAGAATTAAGCATCCCTTACATATGAACATACTACATATGTATGTATGTATGTATGTATACAAGTATTTCATATGATGATAATTTATCATAATCATAGCAGAGAAGGATGATGCATCGTATGCAGATATTCTGCGAAAAATTAAGAGTGACAGCGGGCTTGAAGTACTGGGTTCAAATGTAACCCATATTCGCAAAACGCTAAAAGGAGATTTACTTATTGAACTTAAAAATCGAGCAGAGACGAAAGCCGAATCTTTCCAAAGCACCCTGGAGGGGGTGGTTGGCGAAATGGCTAGGATATAGCCCAAGACCCACAACGTCACGATTACGTGCAAAGACCTCGATGAAATTACAACTACCGAAGAAATCTGCGCAGCACTAAAAAGAGAGTGCGGAATCGAAAATCTGGACACTATCGAGTGTGAAAAATTTGCGAAAAACGCGTAGTGGCACGCAAATAGCACTTGTATGCATGCGTGCCCAAGATGCCAAGGCCGCACTTAAAATAGGGAAAATAAAGATTGAGTGGTCGATCTGTCGCCTTCGAGAATATTCGCCTGTTCCCAGATGCTATAAGTGTTTCCACCTGGGTCACATGGCGCGAAATTGCTGCAGCTCGACAGACAGATCTTCCCATTGTACACGTTGTGGAACCGCGGGACATTTAGCGAAGGTATGCACAAACGTTCCGAGCTGCATGCTCTGCAAAGGGGAGCACTCCGTATTGAGCACGACTTGCCCAAAGTACCTCGAGATGATAAGGTCTCTAAGTAAATGAGGATACTACAGTTAAACCTAAACCATTGTGCAGCGGCCCAGGATTTGCTAGAACAGATAGTCATAGAAGAGAACATTGATGTCGCCATACTAAGTGAACAATACTCCCAGCGTCCGGAAAGCACATGGATTGTAGACAAATCTGGCAAAGCAGCAATATGGTCCTGCAAAGGTCAACCTTTTAAGACCTGCTCCAGAGAAGCACATAACTGCTTCACATGGGCGAATATACATGGGATATATTTTGTAAGTTGCTATGCTCGTCCCAGCGCAGCAATCACCGAATTCGAAGATTTTCTTTTAAGACTTTCATTAGAAACCAGAGGCAAAACACCGATCATAATAGCGGGTGATTTTAATGCTTGGTCAACTGCATGGGGCAGCAGATGTACAAACCATCGAGGGCGGCTAATTCAAGAATACCTGAGTCAAACGCACTTAACAATATTGAACACCGGAACACAAAATACGTACCAAAAAGGGAATAAAGGATCTATCATTGACATTATGTTTGCAAATGTTTCGCTTAGTAGGCACATTAAGTGGGCTGTGTCAAACATATACACAAGCAGCGATCATATGGCAATTATAGCACAAATCTCGTACTCCCGTGAGCCCGAACTTCTTAGCAAAAACACTTTCCGAAAGCGAAGCTGGAAGCAACAGGAGTTCGACTCAGACTTGTTTGAGTTAGTCTGGAGTGCATCAAAAGTATCAGGTGACGACGCCACCCACTAGGTATCGACAGTGCGAAAGGAACTGGTCGCAGCATGTGATGCAACAATGCGTAGAACATCACATCACAATAAGCGGCGGCCTGTGTATTGAGGAATGAGGAAATTTGCACGCTGAGCACGGCGTCTACAGCGTAACCGGAGTGAAACGAACGAAAATCGCCTCAGAGATGAATACAAAAGCCACAAGAAGCTCCTAAAGTCGGCAATTACCCGGAGCAAAAAATCATGTTTTGAGAAGCTCTGTGAGGAAGCAAACATTGACCCTTGGGGAACTGCTTACAAAATCTGTATGTCGAGATTTAAAAATAAGCAGCAGCCACCTAAAGATGCCTCTTTTATGGGAAAAGTCGTCGAAACATTGTTCCCGAGACACGACCGGATTTCCTATGCTAAGCGACGAAACGAAGCTGCAGTTTCACCCCCGTTAGTCACGGAAGAAGAGCTATTGGCCATAGCTAAGAAAATCAAAAACACCAAAGCGCCTGGGTTGGATGGGATACCCAACAGGGCCCTGAAGAAAGCTATAAGCTCAAAACCTCAACTATTCGCTAAAATGTACACCCGTGCATAAAGGAAGACGTGTTCCCCGACGCGTGGAAAGTACAGCGATTGGTTCTGCTCCCAAAACCAAAGAAACCACCTGAAGAACCCTCATCGTACCGACCACTGTGTATGCTCGACACAATGGGCAAAGTGTACGAAAATATAATAAGAAACCACTTGGAGTTAGCAATCCAGAAGCTGGCGGATTATAAGAGAGACAATACGGCTTTATAAAGAAGAGATCCACTATTGACGCACTACGAGAAGTCGTTGACACTGCGAAATGTGCAGTAAGTGGCAAAAGATGGAAAGGTGGCACAAAAAAGTACTGCGCGCTGATTACCCTGGATGTCAAGAATGCGTTCAACTCGGCAAAATGGGCACACATAATCAAAGCCCTGGATGAAATACGCGCCCCTGAATACCTCATAAACATTATATTGAGCTATTTTAAAAACAGAAGGCTGTTTTTTGATACAGACGAAGGTACCAAGAGCTACTCTATCTCGATTGGAGTACCCCAAGGGTCGGTGTTAGGCCCACTATTATGGAACCTCATGTATGACGGGGTGCTAAAAAGACAGCAACCAACAGAGGTGAAACTAACAGCGTATGCAGACGATCTCATGGTAGTAGCAGTGGCCAAACAATTAGCCGACCTTAGAAACAAATGCAATGAGTGCTTAAATGGTCTACGGCATTGGTTCTCTTCTGTGAGTCTGGAACTGGCGGAGCAAAAAACTGAAGTTTTGCTCATAAGCACCAGGAAGGTAGAAGAACAAATAGAGCTCACCATAGGGGAGTGCGAGATTACTTCGCAGCCGCAGCTGAAGTATCTGGGAGTAATATTAGATTCTAAATTAAAATTTAAAGAACACCTGGAGTATTCCTCCAGTAAAGCAAACAAAATTTACAATGCTCTATCGAGAATGATGACCAATACAGGCTGTGTGCATTCCAGCCGGCGATTCTTAATAGCGAAAGCAATGAGTTCCGTAATACTGTACGCAGCACCACTATGGATATAGGCAATGGACATAAAAGCGTATGCTAAACAAATAATTGCAGTGCATAGGCTTTCTGCAATTCGAGTAATAAGTGCTTTCCGGACTACATCAACCGACGCTGCTGAAGTACTAGCCAGCATGCCGCCCATTGACATCCAGGGAGATGAACTCGAGCGTTTATATCATCTATCAGCGCCTAAAACAGTATCGGCAAAGACAGAGGAGAGGAACAAAAGCATTAAAATGTGGCAGGAGCGGTGGAATTCCTCATCCAAAGGGCGTTGGACCCACCGACTGATACCGGACATCCACTCGTGGATAGACAGACGACATGGGGACCTAGACTTTTATCTGCCCCAAATACTTAGTGGACATGGTTGCTTTAGAAGCTACCTTTTCAGATTCCACAATGACATAAGTAAAAAAAAAATGATAATTTATCAAAAAATATGCCAATTATTAAAATTAATTACAACAAGTGAAGAAGGGCGAGGAAGGAGTTGACAAAACTTTTTATACAAACACTTAATATCATTTCACACATGTTGACCTGATAAATTGTTTAAAGTCAACAGGAAAGCCGAAAAATTCACGCGATCATAAGCGTTGTCGGCACAATGGTAGACAATTTTTATAGAAATACTCGCTATTTAATTAAGATAATTCACATATTGACTGATATACGATTTAAGGTCTAAAGTCAACCAGATTTTTTAAAAACCTTACGTTGGGTATACATACATACATATATGGACTGGGACCGATTTTGTTCATTTTAGGCACAAGGGTGTACTGCTATTAGAAAGAGCATCCTCTCAATTTCATTAAGACCGATAAAACTGATTAAAGTCAACCGAAAGTTCGAAAAAAATTAGGTATACACATGTGGTGGCTAGATGAAGTTTAGCCCGATTTTACTCAAAGTGTTACCAATATTTTCGGCAAAAACAGTTATATGCACATATTCGATATCCGGTTACTTGATAAGGTATATGGCATACTTTAGGGGTACTATTTGTGCAAGGTTTTTTTGCAATAACCTAATTGATACTTGATTTATATTCTGTAAAGAAAAATACATAACTACTGGAAAGTAGACGCGGTTGCAGTCCGATTTCGCCAATTATCACAATGTAACATGTGGATGTTGAAATAATGTGCATCAGATTGCATGAAATTGGTCAAGTGTAGTGCTTGAGGTATAGGGATTCGACTAATAGTAGAAGGTACCTCGTCTCTGACACGTTTATATATTAAGTTATCAAACATTGACTTCTTTTCAACATAACCGTTATACGGGGAGTGGGTACCCTAGTTAGAAGTCTTCATAGCAAAAATTCAAAAAAACTACAACTCCTCTATTTATTGTCCTAAATTTTCAAATTGATTCGTATAATAGTTTCGGAGATATAGCCTTGAGAATTTGTGCGCTCGCGGCTAGCTAGGCTAAGTGCACCGTCTTTGAATGCGTTTTTCTCGAAACTGTGTTTTTGAAGTGGGTTAGCAAGATTTCGCGAGAACTACTCAACAGATCTCCATGAAATTTTACGCAGATCCTTGAGATACAATTACTAAAGACTTGGACGATTACTAAAGACTGGACTTTGTTTAGAGCTATTTGAAAGAAAAATTTCGCGAAATTTTCACTGAAATTTTAATTTTTTTGTAAAAATGTCTGCCAATTTTCAGTATTTTTTCTTTGTACAAGTTCTAAATTGAGGTTTTAATTAAAACACGTATTTTTTCACTTTAGATGATCCTGTAAGGAGTTATCCTGCCAACGTGGGCGCATTTTTTTCCGTGAGATCACCGGAAATGGCGTTGCAATGGCCGAGTTTAAAATATTTTTTTCCAAAAATTTCTTAATTTCTTTGTTCATAATGTATGTTTGTAACAAGACAAATTCTAATAAAATATTTAATTTTTTATATGAAAAAAAAATTGTTGAACAAATTTTCAATTTTTTTTTGTTTTGCAATTTCTGTTCCCTTATACCCTTAGAATTAATGTAGAAACCCACTTTATCATTGGAAGGTTTCTAAAAAGACCCAAAAATAATAATATCGCTCGGCGTTCAGAGCACTCGGAGTGCACACCTCAAACTTTAAACGCGTTTTTCTTAAAACACACTTTTTTAAACTGGTCCGATCGAACTACTCAACCGATTTGCTTAATTTTTAATTGTCCACAAAACGCCTTATTGACAATGTAAGGACAAAATTTATGTAAAAAAACATGGGGAAAATTATTTATTTATCAACATTTTTTCATGATTCTAGTAGGGACGATAACCCTTCATGTTTACTTTTTAGGAATAAATAGTATAAATTAATTAAAAAGTGAAAAGTTCTATTGTAGAATAAAAATTTCTATGAAAAAAATTAAAAAAAAACAGGGCCGATTACCCTACTGACCCTTTAAATAAGTATAACGTTCTCATCTTATGTTTTTGAAATATATTCCTCACTAACCGATTTGTCACTTAGGTGTTAAGTGAAGGTGTGTATCGTTACTAATCCATTTTAACACCAAATATTCTTTCTTTTACAAAAAAATTATTCAAAGTTAGCGAGTAGGGCCGAGCGAATCCAAGATGGCCCATATATGTACATGTAGACATACATAACGCATCCATAAAAAGCGCAATATTTTGTCTACCATTATTGGTTGTTTTCTGGACTTTAAAAAACCAGCTACACACAACGGAGAAAATTTCCGAAATGCTGCCGGTTTGACAGTGCTTGGCCGGGAACAGATCCGGGTCCGTCCCAATTACGTAGACCCGACTGTCGCGGAAACGTTCCGAACCCGTCGACCTTTCGTTAAGTGATTTCGATGACAGTTAACACATTGCTTTCCCCCAAGCAGAGTCTGGATAATAGCTCAAACAACAACAACGCAGACTGCATGTCAAATTTTTGTCTATGTTATAGGACCAACAGAAATCGGGACACATACAAAAATGACATTTCTCTTATAAAATCAGAGCAGAAACAGAATGTCGGGCAACAACAGTTGCGAAGGCATGGTGGTTCCAAGTGACATTTGGCAGCTCTGGAGGCTTCTGAAACCCTTGTGTCTAATTCCCGGGAAACAAAACATTCTGCATAACACCTACATTTCCTGCCTCCAAAAGCTAGCTAGCGTAACACATCTACATATATATAGGAAGTCTCGTTTTTTTGATTTTCAATATCTACATTTATATGAAACATTTTCGAGGTAATTTCACATAGCCTTCTATAGTTGACAGCTTAGGAAGAATTTTAATAATGAAAAAATTAAAAAAACTTTTCTTTAGCAACGACATTTATATTTATTCATTTTATTGCAATTACATCGTCTCTTAAACCCACTAAAAAAATATTGGCACACGCATAAAATACATTACGACAAGTATTAGATCAATGGGAAATATCTTAATATAATTAAATAGTGTTAAAAGGCAATATCCTTTGCATAAATTTTTGCGTTTGAAATGAAAAATCTCGAAGAAATATATTACAGGCTTTCAAAAGATGTATGTATAATACAAAAATAAAACTAAAATTTCAAAACAAGAAACAACAAGCTAGTTTCTACCGCGGCATAATAAAGTCATAAAGTGTCCGTCAAAATAAATTATTTGAGTATGTTTCATTGATTTCAAGAACTGAAAAAGAGAAACCCTTTTTACAGCAAAATAAACATAATAAGAAACAATTTATAATAATCAAAACTAAAATTAATCGTAAAATAGATTCTGTGCTATTATTAAGCTATTATCAACTTGAGAATCAATTAATTATAAATGTCATGCAAGCATTCATATTTAAAATTGCGTTCGCGTTGAGTGATTAAAAAATAAAAATTCCATTGTCAAATATAAAAAATAAGTACTAATATAAAATAAGCTACACTTGTAAATCCATTAAATATTTAGAAAATTCAATAGCACTGTCAAAATTCATCACAATGCCAATGAGATTATTGAGCTTTGAATAATATGTAGAGTGTGCCTTGCTACGGATGTTTTTATATTTAACACCGTCAATCATTTTTGTAATTATGTATGATATCCAAAATATATTTGTGCGTGGTTCAAAAGATTCCCAGTTATTGCTGTAACGAAAGCATATCAATTGAAACTAAAATAGTAATAAAAATAAAAAAAACGTACCCTAAGACATCCCGCATCATGCGATAAATATCGAATTGGTAGTCTCCGGAAGCGGTAAAGAGATCTTCATCAGAGGAAATGTCATTATAGTGACAACAGTTATCAAAAGTCATACGCGAGAGCGTATAATCGATTATTGTAGCTTTAACACCTTTTGTGGGCACGGAATACGTATGATTGTCCAAAGTAAATTTTAACTCTTTCACATTTGTGCTCAATAATAATATATTTCCCCAATGTAAATCACGATGTTCAAACTGATATGCTTGTTCTGCTACTGCTAATGTTAGCACAATCTACAAATAAGTAAATGTATTTATGATATTGAGCGCCATGTGCAAATTGCAAAAGATACATATACAAGTATACTAGATATACCTGAAGGAGTGCACCATAGGTTTGCTCGGCATTTTGAAATTGGAAACTTTCTAAATCCCGACCGCAAAACTCCAATTCCAGTACTATATAAATTTGTGTGTCATCAAATATACCGGGATGATCGTTTTCGGAGCTTTTGTCTTTGTCAAAAATTTCCCAAAGCTTTATAAAATGTTGAGGATACCGGCCTTTAACACAAGCGACCTAATATAATATATATATATTATATAAATATACATAGTTTCATACATAGTTACAAAAAAATATCTAACCTTTCTGACATTTACAAATCCGCATGTAAAATTTGCTGAATTTACATGTGTCCGCAAGTTTGCCAATTCTACTGAAATCACCACCTCTGGCAATATTTGTTCAAATGTCTTCTGTTTCTCTCCATTGACATCAATGTCCCCTTCAATCGGTATAACTTTCATAACCGTGCTGTTCGCATCTGGCATTCTTCGCTTACCGGTTGTATTCAAAAATACCTCACCATAAGCACCTTCACCAATTTTCATACAATGCGTTAATTTATCTGCAGAATACAACTCTTCAAATGGTAGAGGAAATCTTTGCTTGCAGCGATCCAAAACACGGCGCTCCCAAACCTCAAGATTTTCAGATGTGCTTATTCTTAACACGTTTTCCGAAATGCGCTCAGGTTTTAAAAAGATAGATTTTCTTTTACCAACAATCGTACCAACGAAACCAATAAATTCCACAGAACTGTTGCGTTTATCTGATTCTCGTCCTGCCAAATTATTTGGGTGTTTTTCGACTAAATTTGAAAATATTATTTAAAATTTTACATTTTTACTTTGTACTAATGAAATACCTTGTTTACGTCGCCAAGCACTAATTGATTTTCGCCACTTTCCTGGCTGCAAAGTGAGACTAGGAACTCGGACATCTTCTTTGCCATCATCTTTCTTATTTGTCACAACGGTTTTTGACTTCTCCTTCGAATTTTGAGTTCTTTTGTCATTTGTTGACTCAAAACAAACGTGTCTTGTATTTCTAGTCCTCGTTACATGTTGGAACCGATTTGTTTGTCTATTCAATGTTGGAGTTGAGTCTTGAGATTGAATTGCATTGAAAGCAGTGTTTTTAACTGGTTCGTCGCATTCTATGTCAAATTAATTATTTAACATTATTTTATAAATGTGTATACAATAACATACCAACAATTTGTATACTAGGTGTTAAAGGGGTGCAATTTAAACGCTTTTTTTGATTTGCTAGACACATACGGTCCTCGTTAATATTTTTACCCTTATCAAAATATAAGAGTCGCCAAGCACCAATTGGTGATAATGAGCATTTAAATGGATCCACTTTAAGCCCACGATGCACCAGTGGAGTAGAAATTGAATTAGATTTTCGTTGTATATCTTCGTTTAAATCGTTTGGCCACTCTTGCGAAGGTTTCAAAAGCGATGATTCATTTCCCTTACTATTTATGCTATTTTCAACACTAGAGTCTCGATTGAATGATGCATGCACCTCTTTTTTTAAAATATTTAACTCCCGCAATACACTAAAAGGACAAAAACACAAAAGTTATTATTTGTACACGTTTTATAATTTTATATACGAACGGTCTTGGCTCCAATAACTTGTCAAAAGAATCCAGCCAGGCACCATCTTCTAAAGTGTTATCTAAATCTTTGGTTTCATCTGTATTAACATTCATCTCAAATAAATAAAAAATATAGTTTATATAAAATCCTTCCACCGAAATATAAAATAATGTAAAATGTAAAGCGCTCTGAAATAACTTCTTGGTATTTTCAAATTTTTGTATTGATTGACATATAGTTTCAATCATAAAAAGTAAGCAAACATCATTCAATCAATTTATTTAGAAGTGAAACACAACCCAGTGTCACAACACAGCTATGTCACAACGAGTATATAAAACGTTGCGTGAACCCAAAATATTGACATCAATTACTCTGTTTTTCAATTTTCAGAAATAACCCATATCGTTTATAAGAAAAAATAATGAACACACACAAAGTGTATAATATTAATTTTGTTGTATTGTGCAGGCAAGAATATTTAACGTTTAAAAAATAAATAAAGTATATTACTTAATTAAAGTAATCTCTTTAATTTTCCTAATCCCTTTTCCTAATAATAAATATTAGGGGTATTCGTTTGCTCTTGCAAGATTGCAGATTGCAAAAATACTATACCGAAATATACAAGGGCACGCAAATATACATGGGTTTTGGTCTGACATATTTTACAGCCATTGCAAATAATTTTCTGCCTGTGATTGTTGTTGTGTCGGTGCACCAAGAGGAAATATATGCAATTCTTGCACCGTGCAAGGGTTTTGCAAGAGCAAGCAAATACCCCTATTGAATTCTGTATTTGATTTTTTTTCTTAAGTTCACATTTCGCAAAACTTGGCAACAATTGCGAACATATGATCGTTGGAAACGATCGCTAGCTTACATAACCTCAGATAGATAACATTAAGCATATCGCCAAAGCCAAAGTTTCTTGCAACAAAATACGTAAACATACATTTTTTTGCAATATGAATAAATCGTTTTGGACATTATTGAACACACTGAAATCTCGTACTACAGTGCCATGGTGTCGTTCTCATTTTACTTATTATCCTGACAAGTCACCAAAAGAAGTTATTTCCACTGATAATGTTACTGAAAAAATGAATATGGTTCAAGCAATCAACAATGCTATGGATTTGGTACTTGCAAAAGATCCAACCGCAATACTTTTCGGCGAAGATGTAGGCTTTGGCGGTGTCTTCCGATGTTCAGTTAACCTACGTGACAAGTATGGAAAAGATCGCGTTTTTAATACTCCACTAAGCGAGCAAGGAATAGCTGGATTCGCCATTGGTGTTGCTAATGTTGGATCCACAGCTATTGCGGAAATACAATTTGCTGACTATATTTTCCCTGCATTTGATCAGATTGTCAATGAAGCGGCTAAATATCGCTATCGCAGCGGTGGCCTATTTGATTGTGGTTCTCTGACATTTCGTGCACCATGCGGAGCTGTAGGTCATGGTGCTCTTTATCATTCTCAAAGTCCCGAAGCATACTTTGCACATACACCTGGACTAAAAATTGTAGTACCTAGAGGACCAGTGAAGGCTAAAGGGTTACTTCTAGCTTGTATACGGGATCCTAACCCGTGTATTGTATTTGAACCGAAAACACTTTATCGAGCTGCTGTTGAGGAGGTACCTACCGATGATTACGTGTCAGAATTGGGCAAAGCAGACATATTGCGCAAAGGGAAAGATGTCACTCTGATTGGTTGGGGTACACAGGTGCATGTACTCTTAGAGGTAATAAAAAAACGTATACAAAATTATAAAACTATTGGAAATAATATTTTTAAAATATACTCAAGGTGGCAGAAATTGCAAAGAAAGAACATCAAATAGATTGTGAAGTAATTGATTTGGTATCTATTATGCCGTGGGACCGTGATACAGTGTATAAAGTAAGTATATGTAAAACGCGTTGCAAATCTCTCGCATAAACATATTTTTTCCTTTTTCAGTCCGTAAAGAAAACCGGTCGCGTTATTGTGGCTCACGAAGCGCCTCTAACACAAGGCTTTGGTGCTGAGTTAGCAGCTTCTATACAAGAGAAATGCTTTTTGCACTTGGAGGCACCTGTAAAACGCGTTGCCGGCTGGGATACACCATTTCCACATGTCTTTGAAACATTTTACTTGCCTGACAAATATCGTTGCTTAGCGGCCATAAAAGATTTAGTAAATTATTGAAACTCGACGACGTTAAATTTCAACGATATTTATTAATGACGCTTAAATATTGGAAACGGATGCATTTATATTTGTTTATACATACATATATTTTTACGAATTTGATTATCTACTTTTAATGGTAACATGTGCAATTATTATATGTAATAAGTTTATAAAAAATAAAAACAAACTTCTCACCACTATCACAATCACTTTTTAACTATAGACCATATGTAATTACAAGAGGAAGCAAAGAAAAAATAAAAAAAATCCTTGTTGGTATGAAAACTTTTAATACCTACATATATCAGAGACGAAACATTTCTGAATTGGTTTAAAAAGCCGATGTTGTAAGTATATATGAATTCCATTTCTCAAGTTCTAATTTCTGTCTTATAATTTTTGAATAATAGCATTATAAACTACTATCTTCTGATAATCAATTAGGAGGTATGTATGTTCATATACTTAGCTCTACTGATTTATATACATATTGAATCCAATTGTAGAAAAATTCTATACGTCAACAGCTAATTTAAAAACGGCTATCTTAAATGAAATATTTTTGTTGATGTGACGAAGACAATCGATATGATAGAAGACTGAGCGGTTGTGATTGACACAAGCATCATTGTCGAAAACTTTTAAATAGAACATTCAATTGTGCTTAATGCTCTCGTTATTGTGTTGTGTAGAACTCTTTACTACTCTACGTTATTTTAAAAATCAGATCCAGAATTAAATCCACATCTACCCATTGTATTAAATATACCGTTAGTTTCAACAAGATTTGGCTTCAGTTACTTTTTTCAGCTGACTGGTATTTTCCGCTCGCTAGTTATTTATTTATCACGCCTGTTTTTACTACAAATATAAATAATTTGAATATTTTTTTATAAATAAAATACTATGTAAGATATTGTTTAAATTATAGTGGTATAAAATTATTTGGCATTATTTAAATTAATGAAATAACACACTTCCGTTTAAACTAATTTCTTAAACGTTGTAATTAAAACAATAGTATATAATATATTTTACTTGTTTGTGTAAGCATTACTTTTTGGCAAGCGCTATGCCTAGACCCAAAATACCGCCTAACACAAGAACTGCTCCTCCAGCTACAGCCATGCCTTTCTTCAAATCTTTGTCGTATCGCTTTTGAATGCACTCCTAAAAAAATATATATAAAGTAGCAATTTAATAAAATTTATCTAAAAATATCTATGTATATCTTGATTTTGTTCAGTCGGTTTGTTGGAAGCTTTTTGCTACAGAAGTTCGATTTGAACAATATCTTCGGAAATTGTACCGTTGCTTAGGACAATTATAGATGTATCATATATGATATAGGTGTGCGAACTAAACAATTTCTTTCGAGATGGTACAATTGCCTTGGACAACAAGCTGGCCAAATTTTGTGAAAATATCTTGGTAAATATTTTTTTTATACAATAATGGATTTTGTTCAACCAGTTTCATTATAAACCCCTATATTTAATTGTTTACTTTGTATGTCAGCCAAGTTATAGTAGTCTGATCTGAAAAATTTCTTTAGATATTGTAGAGTTGCCTTGGATAATACATCATGCCAAATATCATGAAGATATCTGATCAAGTTGAAAAGTTCCTTAGAAGAACTTAATTTTAATCATTTAGTTTGTACTCGGTTCAAATGAGCATATCGTCAGATAAACAAGCTAATTCAACTCATTTATATATATATACATATATATATATATATATATATATATTATAGGGTTTCGGCCGTTTCCTCCTGGGTGATACAAACTAGGTTAAATTTAGTAAACCCTGTTCAGGGTATAATTATAGTAAAATATTGTAAAATATTATACATAGAAATTGTATACAAGTTTTGTTGTTTTTGGATATGTACATATATAATACATATACAGTATATCTATATATATACATATATATATGCTAATATGTAATTTTAAATACCTCTAATGAGCGAACTTGTGGATTTTCCTCTATTTCCAGGAAAGCTTTACAATATTGAAGTGCACGGTCATAATTTTTCATACGCGCTTCTCCCAATGCCAAATAATAAAGATAATCACGCCTTCCTTCGGAATGATGTTCCATTAATTCTTCCAACAATTCAATGCCCTACAAAATTTACAAATATGTATTATTATTGACATGAAAAATTATAGTTTAGACTCAAACGATGATTCATAATAACTACCATGATAAAAATTATAGTAAGAGAAATACAGTTTTAATTATATACCTTAGCGATATCTTGTTTGTGCGCACATCTGACCAAACAAAGTGCATAACCAAATTTTGCTTCTACACTTGCACGTCCATCCAATTCCAATTCTCGAAGATACTTTTGCTCATTACGCTTCAAAAAATATAGTAACAATATTATTACAAAATTCATGATTATATTACTACATACATACATCAAAATCTTCCTGAGGTACAATCGTCTCCATCATTTCCTCCATCATTTTGACTTCTTCCGCTTCCAAATCCACTTTGAATTTTATTTCTTTAAATTATAATGCGATTGCTAATAAATTTCACCAAATTCTACTTAATTGCAATGCGAATTGAAATAGATGAGACAACTCAATACTAAACAAAGATAAGAGATGATAATCAAATATATCGATTTATTGGGCGATTGCGATTACAAAAAAACTTGAATTCGATATCGAATAACAATATTTTTTATAACATAATTTATAACACATAATAATATCATTTAAACAATTATTACTAGTACAGAAATTATTAACATACACTTTCCTGAAATTAGGCATAGAGACTACATAATAATTTCATGTTAGCTTATGATTTCTTGAATTTAAAATAGTAATATTAGAGAACAAATCAACAAATGCGGAATCATTTTTTATATAATATTGTAGCATCCGTAATATTAATTAAAGATAAACTAATTTTAAATTACTTTATTTATATAAATGTGCTGGTTCATTCAATCATTCAAAGTATAGCATCCACAACATTAATATATAAACGAGGCATAATGTTTCTCGTAATCTACATTTAATAGGGGCAAAGAATTTTTTGAGAAACTCTATACAACACTGCGCTGTTAACTCGTTTGATGGAAACTGCTGGCTTTCTCGCTTCACAAATTTATACAAAATTTTCATTTTATTTGTTTGTCGATGTAGATTTTAAATTAAAATTCATAGAATATTAAACACGTTAAGTGAGGAAACGGCATTGACGCCTGAATTATGAATTAACAGTTGCATGTACCTAAAGCGACAAAGAGACTGTGACTACGACCGCAACATTCCCGACCGGGAGGGAGCTCTTGAAATGGAGCAACACAGCAATCACAACCAATCGAAATTGTTCATTTGTACGGCTGTAGATTTTCGAGACGAATTGGAAGAGGTGTGTTTCATATTTTTCAACCGTCACATTTTTTAATAGAATGTTTTATGTGTTAATGAAATTATTTTCTAAATAGTGAACTTTGCAAAAACTTATTTTATGCCTTCATTTCAACTTGCAGAGATTTGAACGTGCATACGTGAGCCTGCAACAGCAAATCAATGGCCTCAATGAGAAGGACATGCATGACATTCTGTCACAACTCGTATGTAAAGAAAAACAGCATGAAGATATTTCAATAGGATTTTTATACACAATGTTAACAGACCCTGCCGTGGCGCCAAAAGCTTATAGAGATTTGACACTTGTCGCTAGGGACGGAATGAATATGGTTGTTTCAAATCTTACAATGCTTGTAGCGGAAAAATATGGGAAATTAACTGAAGTGGCACGCCGCCAGCTAATATGGTTACTACGAGAACTTGTAAAACATCAAGTACTTTTGGTGGAAAATATAGTGTGGAATTGCCTTAGACAAGCTGGTGGTGGTGATGTTTCTATCAAAAATATCTTTCTGGTGGAAGGCCTTCTTGACATATTCATCGATTATCGCACTTGGCTAGAATCACAGGCATTTCTTGTACAGACAGTAGTATATAGCTATGTTCGTCTTATAGAAGATCACGCAAGTCCGTCATTGACTACTCTTCGACAAAAAGAAGTAAAGTTTATAATATCATTAATACGTGACCGTTTCTTGGACATAATACCACTAGGTAGAGACTTTGTAAGGTATGCAACATAAAATTATAGTAATTTACATTACTATCAACCTGTTTTGCAAAAGTTACACAATATATTTATAAGTAACATCTATATTTACTTTTCCAACAGGCTCTTACAAAATGTAGCGAGAGTTCCCGAATTCGAACAATTATGGCGGGATATTTTACATAGCCCTGAAAGTCTACATCCAACATTTACCGGCATTTGGCAACTTTTGCAGACACGAACAAGCCGACGATTTCTTCAAAGTCGTTTAACGCCAGAAATTGAACGTAAATTGACATTTCTTGCATCATCTGTTAAGTTTGGCAATCAGAAACGTTACCAGGACTGGTTCCAGGATAAATATTTTGCAACTCCCGAATCGCATAGCTTACGTTCAGATTTAATAAGGTTTATTATAAATGTCATACATCCTACAAATGATATGTTGTGTTCGGATATCATTCCTCGTTGGGCCATCATTGGTTGGCTGATATCATCTTGTACAAATCCGATTGCTTTGGCTAACGCAAAACTTTCACTCTTCTATGATTGGCTATTTTTTGATCCGATCAAGGATAATATTATGAACATCGAACCGGGCATTTTAGTAATGTATCATTCAATACGCAACCATCCATTCGTCAGCAGCACACTTTTGGATTTTCTCTGCCGCATAATGAAAAATTTTGATATACGGCACGAGGATAAAATACGTACTGGTGTATATAATTCATTAAATAAGATACTCGAAAAGCAGGTATGAAAATTAATTTACAAGAATAGTGTTGATATGTAGTCTCCTGTTAGTTTATGGTATTCATAATTGTTAGTTAAAAAAACAACATAACTTATTAGGGCGAAGGATTATGAAAAAACTTTTTGGCAACCGATAAAGCAGTAAATACTTTCAAATGTGCTGTTTTTGTTCCATTTTATCATTATTTTTTTTAAATATGTGTGAATTATTTTCCCGTGGTTATTTTATAGATTTAATTAACGAATCCCCCATTTTCAGGTCATTCCAAATTTACAGCCCTTATTTGAATCGCCGAAATTAGATCGAGAGTTGCGTAATTTGATCAGAGAAAATTTCCGTGAATTTGTTTCACCCACGCAACATCCTGCAACACCAATGGTACCAATGCCACCATTTAAGAAAGAAGCAGAACCTCGCGTACTACACCGTGGTCAAACCTTTTTCGCTGGACCATTAGCACAACAACCTGAAATGCATCTACAAAATAATTTTCAACTCAGTACCAATGCAGCTGATTTAACGGAAGCTCCAAGCGTTGATCTTAGTGCAATAGGTAGTAGTGGTGTTAGTACTACATCAAACCTCGAAGAGGATAGTAAATTAACGGTTATATCACCCGAAAGTAATGATATTGAAACCGAAGCAGCCTTCAGCGAAGATGACGATGACGTTACGAAAGATGTCAAAAGTGAAGAGCTAACCGACGACGATGATGATTTACCTTTATCAAAAGTGCGATTAAAAGAGAAACCTATACCGGAGAAAATCGATCTACCCGCCTCTATAAGTGACTCATTCGAAACATTTGTCACAAAACGCAACTCCTTTACTTGGGAAGCATTTTTGTTGGATTTTCGAACATTGCCCGCCTCAGCATTGGATGAAGCACAATTGAATTATGTGATCTCGAATACGCATTTAATTTTACGTGAAACATTGCCACAACAAAATATTTTCACCGATAGTAAAACCGATGAAAAAAATTTGGCAAAAAGTATAAGTTATCCACTTTTCGGACTATTTCGTTTTCTCTACGAAAATGATGATAAAAGTAAAAAACCATTTCAAACTCTACTCTCTGAAATATGTGAACGAATACCGGAAATCGGTTATTTATTACTTTACTTTATGAAAGTTCATGTTAAATTACAAACGCGTAAGAATAGCCAACAGGCGACACAATTCAAAACGCCAATTTATCGGTTATTATGTGAGGCGAGTGGTGAAAAAGTGGACGATTGTCTAGCGCGTGACTTAGATTTACTTGAAAAAGAAAGTACGATAATATTCCTTTGGCTTTTGCCAGATATTTATCGCGAGTTCAAAAGTACAGCCATAAACAATAGCGAATTGTTGCGAATTACGTTGCGATGTATCGATGCGAAGAACTTGCGTGACCTTATTTACTATGTGGCGCAAGGTAAATTGACACTCTTCAAGCAGGATGGACTAATCGACTGCCTGCGCGAGAGCTTAGTTTATGAAACATTTGAGCAACTGAGCCTGTGGCAGTTGGTGCAAGCGCATGATGTTCCGCTTAAGTGCTTACAGGTAAATTTTAATAATCCGGAATATTCCAACGAATAAATTGAAAAGAAACATAAATAATTATAAAGCTTTGATGATTTATATAACTTTTATATTTTAGGATATCTTACCTGAGCTTGAATCTTCAAGTCATCCAGAAGCTCTCAGCTATATGCTTTTATGGCTGAAAAACGAGGAACCCACAAATGAACTGATACGACTATTATTGAGTAGGGAGACAAAATCTCGGGGTGATCCTTTTGTCACATCGGCATTACGGTAAACAAAGTCATACATACTTACTATAAGGCTAGCGATTTTTTTATTTGAAAATTTTTGGTTTAAAAATAAAATTTTTAATTTTAAAATTGAATTGCCAAAGTTTAAAACTGGGTATATCGATTTCCGCAAAACTACAAGTCCTATGGAAAATAATTAAGTTGGAAGTAATAAAAAGACCTACTGCTTTTGTATTTGCACCTTTTCATATAACTGAAACCAAAGTTTTGATTTTTCATTGGGCTACAACCTACTAAGATTTTTTCTTTCAAAAGTTATCGGCAATGGTCGCATTTTTTGTATTAGTCGCATATTTATTTTTATAAGCATACATACAATTACAAATATATAATTATTTCTAGTTTCTGGTGTCAGCGCGGCGAAGAAAAACTGTCAGAAATCATAGCATCACTGCTCACGTCAAAGTATCCCAGCTCTTCTCCGAACAAACGGAAAAGACTAACTAAAGGTAGTTCTGCAATGAGTAGCTTACCCTCCGCCGATCAGGTATACATACATAGACATATAAATCGCAAACTAACAACAACTACAATTGGCATTATTCATTCTTATTTCAGGTGCTGAGTCACTTAGAGCACTATCGCCGGAGTTGTAGGCATGGTACAGGCACAGGGCTTTACGTTTACGATACTATGCAACGCGCTTTACAAGCAGCGTATACACATAGTAATGAGAGCACAAAAGTAAGTTTTCATTTTTACGCTGAACAGCGTATATTAAAGTTCGTAACACCAAAAAGGAATTGTCTTAGACCGAAATATATGTATAAATGATCAGGGCGACAAGCTGAGTTAATTTATCAATGTCCTCTTTCTCTACGTACGAGAACTAGTCCTAGTCCATCAGCTTTTGAGATATCGATCTGAAAGTTTGCAGACGTTCTTTTCTTCCGAAGATGCTGTTTATTTGCTGGAACCTACCAATATCCGTAGCATATAACTGCCATACAAACTGCACAAAGACAATCAAGTTCTTGAGAGAAGAAATTTTTTATTTGACAAGATATCTTCACGAATTTTGGCATGGAATTTTGTCCATTGCTATATCGGAATAAATATTCAGATCGACTGACTGTAGCGTATAATTGTCACGCAAATTGAACGATGAAAATCTAGTTATTGTATTGGGGAAAAGGTCATATGAAGGGTATTCGGTGCAACGGAAGTTAATATTTTTCTTGTTTCTTCGATAATTTACATACAAAGAAATTTCAATATGATTTTGTTACAATATATCTAATGTGCTAGATTATATATATATATTTTTAATTTTTCAGAAGCAATATAGCGATCTATTTGCGCTGGCAGCTGAAGATGAAACGACAGCAGTGGGGAGACGTGGTGGTAGTGGACGTGGCAGAAAACAACCGACTAGTAAAAAAGATACAAATAACCACAATGCGAGTAACAAGAAAAACTCAGATCCCGTTAAAACGATTTATTCATCTGATGAAGAATCAAGTGAAGTATGCTAAACGAAACGGTTTAAAATATAATACGTATATATGTATGATTATATTTAATTATTTTTTCAGGAGGATTGGCCTAAGCAAAAAATTTCACAAGCCAAGAAACGGAAAAAAAACATTAATGATTCTGACTGACAGTATCAACAAGGATTTTATTGTTATGATGTAGATCCATATAATAATGAGAAAGATTTTTCTAATTAAATTGTTTAAATATAAAAAATGCAAATAAAAAAAGTATAATGAAAAAAAATATATATTAAAATAATAATGCCAATATGTAGATGTTTCAAATGTTGAAATATTCACGTTATATTTTTTTATTTTACATCAAAAATAAAAAGTAAAAAAGTCTAACTAAAACTTACAAATATAAATAAACATATTAAATGGTATGATAAACATTGAAACAAGTATAATGATTGTACATCTTTTTAATCGAAATAACCTCCAAGATACAAAAATTTTACAAATGCATTTGTATTTTTCCACGTAATTATTCTGACACATGTCCACACACATTGTATGTATATCGTAAGTAATTCCTTTTATAGTAAGAATCTAATTACCATAGTTGTCTTCTGTTGTATGCGTACTAATAATTATATTTCCTTTAATAGAAATCAAATTATATTTCGATTGCCGTCAGGTAGACATGTTTGTTTAGTAACAACCTGTTAGTATTTTCGTAAACCAGTAGTGTCACCGTTAGTGATCAAAAATCGAGAAATAAAGCTATATCCGTACAGTTGGCGTACATACATATATATTATATATTTTCTTATTTACAGTCTGTTTATAGTTAAAAAATAAAATAAGGACAATGGGTAAAATTCGTTTGTATAACTTCTGCAATTAATACTATTGACAGTACTCAGTTACTCAATTCAATAATTTAACTTGTTAATAACATTTTGTTGCGGTCGCGCAGACCATCCAATTTAGAACTGATGCATGGTGTACGTTTTTTGCGCGAATATGAGCGCAAACAACGCTGTTCCAAAGAAGCGGGTGGCGTTTGATTTGCTGAAAACAAAATAATTATAAATATACTAAGATTGATAATTATTGAAAACAGTGCAGAAGGTCTCCACATTACTTGACGCAATAAGAACCTTCGGGTAAAATTATTAAAAATATAGAAATCAATTGTTTGTATTATACAAGTAGACTCTTGCAACTTGCAAGAATCAAAGCCAGGGTTCAAACGTTAACCAGAGGATCGGAATCCAAGCAATTTTATATATACATGCATATTATAAATAATAATTAAAGTTTAAAAAAAATCTATCTACCTTTTCGACAAAAGGTTTTTTAGGAAAACATATGTATCTAGATATATGGGAGTTGGGGATGGTATTTACCCGTTTTTGTCTATTTTTGCCAATACTACATACCAAGAGTATGCCACATACTAATAAAATGTTCTCTGAGATTAAAAATGTCAGAGGAATGTCACATATTAAATATGGCTGAAATCGGCCGGGCGGGTCTCGAGATAGGTGATTTCACCTAAAAGCGTCCAATTTCGACACCGACTCCATTAAATCTCTCAAATACCATTTCGGGAACAAAATTTAATGTCTCTGTGGTATTAACAGTACCGTTATATGGGGCGTGAGCGGTGCTTTCATCTATTTTCACAATGTCGCTAAGAGTTCTTATAATATTTGAGGTAGGTGAATTTAGTTGTTGTAGCATAAATGGTTTAGGAGATACATATGTACTATACTTATTAGATGGCGGGGCCTCTCTTACTTTTTCAAAACTTTTTGATCACAGGTGCCCCTTGCTACTGCGATCGCCTGTGCCAAATTATAGCTTTATATCTTAATTTAGCGCTTAGTTACGGTAATTTATACGTTTTCAGTTAATAGCGTTTGTGATCGTAGCAGTGATCCGATTACGCCAATCTAAGACCTCGCTCTTTTTTTTGCCAGGGAATGCGCATACCAAATTTTATCAAGATATCTCAATTTTTACTCAAGTTACAGGTTTCACGGACGGACAGTAATTCGAATTTCAACTCGTCTCGTCATCCTGATCATTTATATATATGTACATATATACATATAACCCTATATCTATTTTATTTATTTTATTTATAATAATTCATATAACAAAAAAAAGAGTTTTATTATATAAATACATAAACGCAGCACTGGCTACGAGGCCTTCAGCCGAACCCTATATCTATCTCGACTGGAAAGTTGGAAATCATATTATAAGATATATTAGGATAGAG
Source organism: Bactrocera tryoni (assembly GCF_016617805.1). Lineage (NCBI taxonomy): Eukaryota > Metazoa > Arthropoda > Insecta > Diptera > Tephritidae > Bactrocera > Bactrocera tryoni. The sequence continues at coordinate 53,255,879 of NC_052500.1, read as the reverse complement.
AAATGGAATGGCGATTGTATTCATTTTTGACATACTTGTCTCAGGTATACTTGAAAACTTATTTTCAGGCAATTTTAAAAATATATAAATATGTATAAACATATAAATGGAGTAGTCAGCCGGAGATGGGGCTACGGGAAGTATTGATCCGATAAAATTTTTATTATCAAAGAAACATTTTCCTCTAATTTAAAGAATTTATCGATATTTTTGGCAAAAAGTCAGACGTATGCACTGGGGCCACATATACGGTATGTGGGGGCTCCAAAAGTTAAGGTCCGATTATGACAATTTTAAGCGTTGAGATGACATACCTCAAAATGACTATTTGTGCAAAGTTTTATCCGAACATTTTCGTAGGTGCTTGATTTGTGTACTGGATGACGTGGCACCTCTCACATTTAGGTGAAAACCGATATCTAGAGACCTCCTCGACTTATATCTACCAAATTCGGTAGTTGATATTCTTTCTGGCAGTGTATCTTTGAGCATAAAACTAATAAAATCGGGTGAAAAATTGACCAGCTCCTATATAACTTTTCGAACATTCGACTGACTTTACTCCATATAGATTGGTGAGACAGAGAGCATCTAATTGGAATTTGGCTTGTTAATAGTATGTAGTACTGGCTAGAATGGATAAAAATGGTTAATAATTGTTTAGTATAACTTTGGCTTTGATTATAATCCATTCACGATTTTGTCGAACATTTAAGTTGACCCTTTCGCTACATTTTCCAATATTGCCAACACCTAAAAGAATTAACCGGCTGTGATCCTTGCATGTTGCAAGAGCATAAATAATATAAAATGTTCGGTTATACCTGAACTTAGCTCTTCCTTACTTGTTAATACATATTATCTTACCTCCATTTTGTTCATACTGCTTGAGTAGTTTTCTAGCTTCGCGTAACTTGCGTAGTAAAATTTCATTCTTTCGTTTTTCAATAGTCAACTCTTGGTTAAGTTGCGATTTCGTCTTTGATTCCAATGAGCTCAATATACTGCATGAACAAATTAAAGAAAACTTATTATATTATGACTCGGCAATGAGTTAACATAATATATTTCATTATATTTTACTTACGGATGATTAAATATGGATGTTGATGAAGGGCGCTTTTCCGGATCGGGATGTGTCATAAGTTTGATGAGTTCATTAAATTCTGGACTTAATGTTGATATATTTGGAACTTCTCCGTTACGCAAGTTCTGCCATTCAGGTCCATTTTTCGGCAGTGGTCCCCCACCGGCTGCTTCAAACAGTGTCATACCAAGTGAAAATATATCTGCTTTAAACAGGTTACTAAAATCTTCCTGTAGTATTTCAAATGGTAAATAACGACAATCGCCTTCTTCAACGTGTGGTTCTTTTACCGATGTCACATGTCCAAGATCACCAATTTTATATGTTGTAATACACTCTGTGTTACTAAGTTCTTCATATATACCATCCATGCCATCTTCATAGTATTCTTTTGTCAGCGGTGTTGAACTGGACTTATGTAGCGACGGCATTTTCGTTAGAAAAATATTGCCTGATTTCAAGTCCATATGCACCAAATCATTTGAGTGTATATATCGTAATCCTTCTGCCACATGAAGTAATAAAATTTTCAATTCAGATTCAACGAGAAAACGTTTTTGTATAAGAGATTGTAAACTGCCGCCGTTGCAATATTCATTCTGTATAAGCATATGATTATCTTCCGCCCACGCAGAGTAATAGCGGACAACGTTGTCATGTTTACCTAATACCGCATGTGCCCACACTTCGTTCAGAGCCCGCTTTCTATAAGGTACATTTGAAAACAAATTTTAGTATGCTTAGTATGATTAAAAAAAATAAATAAAATATTTTCAAAAAATATATAATACTCACTCGAAAAAACTGCCTGCCACCGGCTTTATGCTTTTCTTAATGGCATATATACAACCGTCCAAACGATTAAGACACTGATAAACTAATCCGAACTCTCCAATCCCTAGAATGCATTCGAAATTTAAACACATATAAAAGGAACAGTTCAAAGGCGTATATTATGTATGTACTAACCAATCAGAGATATTTCTAAGAACTCTTTTTGATAACGGCTAATGTTTGTGTCTTGCAAAGCTAGTCTTTTTGGAGCTTGTAGTACTTCCACATTGCCATCTTCTTCGCCACCTTCTATATTTTCTGCCTCTGTGTTTAAAAATATCTGTAGTGATTGATTGCTTAAATTGTCTCTACCAAATTGAGTTCGGCATCGCTTCTTATTTCGAGCCAAAAAACCTACATATAAACAAAAATTAGATAATTAAATATATTAAAGAACGGTATATTTATAATGTCTTACTATCTGGGGTAAAAGGATTCACATTTGCGGTCTGTTGAAAATTATCTAAAACTCGACTATGCAATGGTAGCGATCGTGGTCGTTCCTCTATTTCGCTCTTTCGCGCAACGTCTGCTGCAACCGCTGCAGACAGATGGTTTCTCGATTTTTGCAGAATGGTTTTCGGTGTGGCGGGGGTGTCGAAAAGTCTTAATGCTCTTACTTTGCGGTAAGGAGGCGAAACAGCTGCAATTGCTGAAGAGCGCGTCTGTACTGGGCTTGACCGTTTCTGTGGTTCCTCATGGATTTGTGGTGATGCAAAACGTAGTTTCCGAGGTTGAATATGACAAACAGGAGAAGGCGAATGCATCTCAACGCTAGAGTTTAATTCAATTTGTTCCTGAGAACTATCCGCGTCGTTTTTCCTTTCGGGTTGAAGCTTTCGAAATGCTTCCATTTCGAGCATTTGTTTGATACGAATGTACAACCGTTATACAAGTCGTATTTACTTTCTGCAAAAAAATACTTCAGCAAAAACAATAATCACAATAAATTCAATGAATAAAGAAATTTTCGAGATTCGTCTAGTTAAACTGAAATTGAACTTAAATTAATGACTTGAAGTTGGCTGTAATTTACAGTTAACATTTCGGACCGAAGGAATTTCGTTAACCAGAGATGTTAATATCAACCCTCAGAGATGCATTCAATATGTAAAAAAAATGATAAGAAATCTCATTCAATTCTATAAAGTGCATTCTTACACTTGAAAGAATAAACGGCAATGTTGATATTTAAATTACATCTTTCCTTGCTTCGATTCTAATTTTTACAAAGAAGACAAGACCTAAAAATTGGAAAATAAATATTTTATGTATACTCTGTAGTACACAAAATATACCTACATTTTGTTTCAAGTATGTAATGAATAAATATAGAACAAGAACGTTAACACTACTTTATTTTTTTTTAAACAGAATGCTCGTATGTATCGTTTTCCTTTTTAACAATATTTTACAACCTAAATATTCATGAAGTACAGTAAACTAACATCGGGATGAGAAAAAACTTGGTAGACTAATTTAAATTTTCTGTTGTTAAGAAATTAAATTTTCTTTCAATAACATTTAATTATTATTGCTTCATACTAGAAAACAGTTAGTATTAATTAATTATTTTTGTAATTAATGGAAGTATTAGCTAAAAAATTGTGGATCAACATAGAGGTTAATGATTGACGAAATAGCTGGAATGCACAAGCGTTTTGTGGAGGGAAAATGTTTCAATAATAAAACGTGGCATAATACTGCGAGCCTACACAACTCATATGAAAAAAAGAGATAGATCTATAGTACTTTGAACTGGACAAGCAGTCATTGTACTCTGCGACGTAGACAGTTTCACCACAGTTCAGTACAGGGAAAACTCACCTCCTGCATGCAGCGTTTCAGTTTGTCGAAATCATTTTTTTAAGTTAGGTTATAATCGTATGCATCAAATCATACAATTAATTATAAGCTAGTTTTTTAAGGAAAAAACTTAAATTTAGTGAATTTGCAGTGCGAATAAATTGAGATTCCCGCAGACGAACACTTGGCGGAAACGGTGAGAATAAAATTTTTATGATTTAAGGACTTTATATAACGTTTTCGGGTGTCGGAATTTTACGTGTATTAACAAGCTGGTTGCCGCTGTCCCTAGTTTCCACTATTTGGTTGGCGTTTACACAAATTAGTGTTTCTTAAAAACTTAAAAGAAATTATTGTGTATGGTTCGTTTAATGTGGGAATGGGTACCGCGATAGCTGTAGTGTAGTTCATCGCGGCACCTATCCAGCTAGGATTTAGTACGAGGCAAAGGAGTAAAATTATGAATACGTATATGTTTGACATTTTACATTGTTTTTTGTTAAATTACATCGAAACTGCCTATTTTTATTTTCCTATGTACTACAGATTTTCCTGAAAAGTGAAAAATTCCTTATATTATTCTATACATACAAAATACTAAGTATATCCACACGATTCACACATCGCCACTTACAAATATGTATACCGTGTATACACGGAATAACTCGCGAGTCCGAGTCGGCCATTTACGCATGTATATACTTCAGTATGTGCATTTGAAAATATATTAGTATATACATATATACATTTAGCAATTTACATACAATATTGCACAGGAAGCAATATTTTTAAAAAACATAAATACTTGTGCCTGAAGAAGATGAGGATTAACATATATACAACCGGTAAATCATCTACTCTGTAATGGATTGCCATCGGCATTCCATTGATTGTGATGTAAATATGTTTGTATTAGGTTGGTACATGTCACTGTGTGGAACTTCGTATGTATTTGCCCCATTTTGTGACAAAGCTAAATGTTGTATAGATTGAATTTTTAGGTTATATGTTGTAAATGTGGCGGTTTCAATGCGTTATGGATATAACATCTAAAATATTTTTAAATTTTCCTATCTCACGTTATGAAGGTGCTAAATATTTATTAAAATACCTGGATGCTACCTACATTTGTTTTTAGCCTAGTATTTTTGTGATGAAGCACTCCTGAGACATCCATTTTGTTTTTGGATAGAAATGCCGCTAATGGTGAATAGCGATAATAGAGGTGAATATTTTCGAGTCAGGTACGTCGGTTTTCCGTATACCTGATGTTGCCAAACTGAAAATCCGTAAATCTAAGATAGGCGTATAATTACTTTGGGTTAAATAGCTTTACTTTAAAACATACTCATGTGTAATAACTTAAAAGACTGTTTTTAAAATATTGCTTTCATTTTAATTCGAGATATCAATAGAGACGTCACGGCGCGAAAAATATTTGGCTTTGTTATAAATCTTAACTGTTAGCTCGTATATTTTTTTTTAGTCACAAAACACTTGTCAATGACACTACACCGATTAAATTAAGTTATAGTAGTGTGTGAATAAATACTGTGTTAAAATATAAAATAATTTTATATAAAGTGAATTACCAAAGTGTTAAACCCTTAATATCTTTCTATTTTCATGCAATCCATCGCCGTTTATGCTGTTGTTCTTTACGTTTGTTATATCAAATTTAGAAAGTTACGTATTGAAGTCGTGGCTTTAGTTCTCTAAGCTAAACAACCGCAAAGTGTGGATATAGCATATTCAAGCCCCTTCAGTAGTCGGAGCGAGTTTCTTCACTTAAGCTAGCTATACTTTGCTTAAATAACACTAACGATAACAAACTAAGAAACTACTAGTTAAACTTCATTAAGGTATTAAAAATACTATATTCGCTAAGAAAACCAGCGCAAAAACAACAGAAAAGTTTGCAGCAGCAACAGAAGAAGTAACGGCCTAAAAACGATTTCAACAACTGCAACTGTAAGAACAATAGAAATTACTATAATTGTATACACATATTCTAACCATAAAATGTTTTATATATTTAAAGAGTCCCCAGAAGATCATGGAGGAAGACGAGAGGGGAAAACTTTTTGTTGGCGGTCTTTCATGGGAGACGACGCAAGAGAATCTATCGCGTTATTTCTGCCGTTTCGGAGAAATTATTGATTGTGTAGTAATGAAGAACAACGAGAGCGGACGTTCCCGTGGTTTTGGTTTCGTTACATTTGCAGATCCTGCAAATGTGAACCATGTACTTCAAAGCGGTCCGCATACACTTGACGGACGAACAATCGACCCGAAACCATGTAATCCACGCACTCTTCAAAAACCTAAAAAGGGTGGCGGCTATAAAGTTTTTCTTGGTGGTTTGCCGTCCAATGTAACTGAGACGGATTTGCGTACATTCTTTGGACGCTATGGCAAAGTGACTGAGGTTGTTATCATGTACGATCAAGAAAAGAAAAAATCCCGTGGTTTCGGCTTCTTATCCTTTGAAGAGGAATCTTCTGTGGAACATGTCACCAATGAACGGTACATCAATCTTAATGGCAAACAGGTATGTCTTTCGGTTACAAATTCATATTCTCAGTATGAAAAAATATAATATAGCGGCTTTAGTAATATGCATTTGATTTTATTGTGGTTATATGTGGGTGTATAACGTAATGCCGACAATCAAAATCTCGAAATTTAGAATCACGACACTCAAAATACCGACAAATCAAAACTTCGACAAATTACAATACCGACGAACTAAGAAAAGGTGGCGTTGTTCGTTCGAGGCCCTGCGGCCTTCGGCCTCCGGCCATGAACACGCTCAGGATCATAACCCTTAGTCGGCAGAATTCTCTTTCTGTGCTTCGATAGAAATAAGGGCGGACAAGATAAAACATTTTTCACATGTCGGCATTTTGGTTTGTCGGTGTTTTGATTTGTCGATATTTTGATTTGGCTGCATATTTAGATTTTGTCGGTTTTTTGATGTGTCGGCATTTTGAATTTCGATATTTTGAGTGTATCCCGTTATATGTATTTCTTTGAATTACTATAAATATATTAATATGTAGGATACATACAGAATACATTTACTTCACGTTTATAAAATACTGTCTATGAATTCTTAGGTGGAAATCAAAAAGGCGGAACCACGTGATGGATCGGGCGGTCAAAACGCTAATAATAGCAATGTTAGTGGTGGCTATGGAAAACTTGGCAATGAATGCAATCATTGGGGCCCCCATCATGCGCCTATTAATATGATGCAGGGTCAAAATGGCCAAATGGGAGGTCCACCACTTAACATGCCAATTGGAGCTCCAAATATGATGCCTGGCTATCAAGGTTGGGGAACTTCGCCACAACAACAAGGCTATGGTTATGGAAACAGCGGCCCTGGTTCATACCAAGGTTGGGGTGCACCACCGGGACCACAGGGACCACCACCGCAATGGTCGAACTATGCAGCTGGTCCGCAACAAACACAAGGATATGGAGGTTATGATATGTACAATTCGACCTCAACTGGCGGACCATCGGGTCCTTCAGGTGGTGGAAGCTGGAACTCTTGGAATATACCACCAAATTCGGCTGGACCAACGGGAGCACCAGGCGCTGCTGCTGGAAGCGCTACTGATATGTATTCACGCGCTCAAACATGGGGTGCAGGTGGCCCCTCGACAACTGGTCCAGTAGGTGGCATGCCGCGAACTGGCCCTGGTAACTCAGCGTCAAAATCAGGCTCTGAATATGACTACGGCGGTTATGGCTCTGGTTATGATTATGACTACAGCAACTATGGCAAGCAAGACGGCGGTGCTTCGAACTATGGCGCCGGACCACGTTCAACGTATGGAAATGACAGTGCAACACAACCTCCATACGCTGCCTCGCAGGCAGTTTAAGGCGCATTAGTCTAGATACACTTAACGCGTCCAAATTGCAGCGTCCTCGCCGAAGTAGTGAACGTTGCCTTTCGGCCGTGTACAGTGAAACAAGATTAATTATAAGCTTAGCGTCTATTCATTCAGTTCAGTTGTTGAAATTAATTACTAACTATATATATATATATATTACATAAACAAATACTAAATATAAAGTTTATATACATACATTACTTATATTGAGGAAAAAGGACAAAGAAAAACACATATGTGAAGGCATAAAAATAAAGCGAAGAGCATTAGGCACTTAACAAAACATACATAAACACACTGCTACCATCCATTATACACAGACATTGACTAAAATCGTAGCGTAAAATTACAAGCAAAAAGTAAATTCATAATTTGAAGATATTTAGCGAACAAATCGTAAACTGTTCATTAATCTAGTATAAATTTGTTAGAATGAATCAACTGGTACAGCTATAAGGATATAAGATGAGACTGTAGGGGAATGGGTATATGTAGTGGCGATCTTATTTTGAATTAATTAGGAGTTATTTATTTTTTGCATGAATTTGATGAATGAATGCCCAAAATAACTCGCTTTTAGGCACAATACTACAATAATTTAGATGGATATTTTTCGGGAATACATTTATACTTAACGTGTTATAAGTTGTACCTAATCATTTAAATAAGCTATTAGTGTATAAGGAGTTGTTTTATATTTCGCTCCCCAGTAATATTTACTTTTAGTTCTCTATGTTAGGACGTTTGTTAAACTGTAAATTCGTTGCACATCTGCACATTTGCCGCATTTAAATACACTACAGTCTAACCTAGCTGGCAGTTCCAGTTGATTTCTTTTATTTCTTAATCTCAAGAGAATAGTATTGTTGAACTACATTAAATTGGATTTTGTGTGCATAAATTGTATACACCAACACACATCCACATCCTTTTATAATTACACTTATGGTTTGATCTTTAGTTACAACTTAAATTATAATAATAAAAATAGTAAATTACAATAATATTTAAATTATATATACAAACATATACATTGCTATATCAATTTTTGAAGTGTGTAAATGAGTAAAATTGAATAGGTGAAAACGAAATGTAAACACACACATATATATTCACTTTATATATAACTATGAAGATAGAACAACAAGAATTATGTGTAGTAATAGTGAATTAAAGCGCCAATATATATAGATGCATATACATGTATATACATATATTATACATACCTACAAACTTAGTTTACATACAATAATTTATCAAAATTTTGATGAAACAAGAGGACAAAAAAAGGAAAAAAGAACAAAAATTACATTTGAAGTTGATAAGAGTAAATAAACGGAATGTTTTAATTTAGAAATAATATATGTCATCAAGTGTATGATGTGTAGTCTATATATAGTTTATAACTATTACTACGATAATTACAAACGCAATTTAAATACGGTGTCCGCGAAAGTAATACAAACTCTAATATAAATAGTAGTGAACATGCAAAATGCCTGTACATTTTTTCTTTTGGGGAAGTGCAGATGACTTTGCTAAAAGTATAGTTGTTTGAAAAATAAGCTGCATTTTTATTTCAGTAAAATTCATAACGTCCTCGATTTAAAATTACTACTAAACATAAATTTTTTCAATGAAACTTTTTTCTTTCTAAGTTTATTGCCGCGTTTCATGTGAACTGTAAATGCCTTTTTTATGTTAGTTTCGCGACCCAGTTCCACTAAATTCAATATGCTTACGAATAAAGATGTTACGAGGATTAAGCTAAATAAAAAATATACTGATTCTAATATATTTTAAACGGCAACAAAATGGTGGTAGCTAGTGTTCACAAATATCACTGATGCGAGCCTCAAACAAATAAAAAAGCAAAAATTAAACGCTAATAGTATATTATAACAAGAAAACCTGACGTAATTATTAAATTAAATATAAAAATACAATAAAAATAAATTACTGTAAACACAAACATACTTTAAAAGCCTACATAACTAAATTACATTTAAATGGAGAATACAAGAAAACAAAAAGAAAAAATACAATTTATTATCTACCACATACATTTAAATTTATGTAAAATTAATCGTAACATAATGATAACTAATTTAACAAAACAAAATAAGATTACATATTTGATAGAACGAATGCTAAATTACAATTACAAATGAAACAACTCTAAATTTAATGTACGCTAGTATAAAATTTTAACGTAAAACTAAATTTAAAAAAAAAACAAAAACAAGCAACCACTTGATGCAAAGTTAAAGTAAATGTAACGTAAAGTAAAAGAGGATTAAACACAAAACCAACACACTGACTGTTAATTGTAAAACAATTTCTTTAATGATTATGATTTACTATAAATTTTAAAGTTTAAATTTTAATTGAATATATAAATATATACATACATATATATTAATATATACATATATTTAAATACATGCATACATACTTATTATCAAATATCGTAACTAAATGAAATACTATTTAACCAAACATGAGTTTAATGAAGCGGGAGGCAAGCATAGGTAATACATATGAGCCTTGAGGCAAATCTTTGGTATGTTATAATTGCAATGTTATGCTTTCGTATTCAGTTAGCAATATTGACAGATTAAACAAAATAAATTGAGGTGAATTTCTGCTAATAAAATTTAAGTGCGTTTTAAGATCATTTTCTTTACAAGTTTTCACACATATACATATATTAAGCTAGTAATCAGGTGGAAACAATAGCTAATTACTACAAAATGTCGAGAGTAATAATGTTTGGTATGAAACATGAGTTGCTTCATTATTCGGTACAAATAAATTCAAAAAGCGGAACGTTGTTGTACTTCATAACTTAACCCATTATTGAAAGCGCGTGCACGTGACATGAAGCATATGTATTGGGGATCATTAACTAGAGTGAAAGCAGAGGATTAAAAATTAATTTAATTAACGGGATTACAAATTAAAAAAAACGTTAATGTAATTTTTTTTGCATTATTTGCAACTCTTTACTTTCATAATTCTCACAGTATTTATACGGCAGTGTATTTTTAGAGAATTTATTTTTCAGAAAATAGTTCAAGTATCAAGTCGTTCAACGGTTTATTCTTATAATTTTTAATTTGCTTACATTCACGAAATATAGAAATTAAAAAATGTATTTAGTACCGTAGCTGGTACTAACAAGTTGGAACTACATTTCAATATACATAAGTATGTACATAGCATTAGCGGTATTAGCGCTGCATAATTTGTTATTTTATACACAAATAAGTACTAAAATCTCTATTATACATGAATAAGAACTTTGCATAAGAAATGAAATCCCTCTAAGATATATACGTTTGTTTAAGAAAGATTCTCTATTACTTGTTTTGAACCAAAAATAAACATTAATATTGACACCCGCGTTAAAGCAGAAATAACCAAACTTTTAGGTGATATTCATATACATACACATGCATACTTACCGATGAGCGTATCCTGTACCGCTATTTTGTACTTTTTATATCATTGAGAATTTGCTTACGAAACAAACCAACAACAAATTTGACGACGAACGAAATAATATAATAGCGTTAGTAATAGAAGTGTATGATTTTTTTCTATTTCAATTAAAAATATAAATTAGGATGGGGGGAGACATTAGTTTAAATACGATTAATAAAAAAGTTAGACGAAATTACAATTTCTAAGCATTCGACAGTTTCTGATTCATTACAGTTTATCATACATATACTTAATAACGAATTGACTGATTTACTATTAAAAGTAATAAGCATAAGTGTTGTAAGAGAGTAGCATGTACTACAAACGACAAGCTGTATACATTAGTAGTTACAAGAATACATATATATAAAACATACAGTTTTCATTATACGAAATTCATACAAAATAGGTGTACCAATAACATATAATCACTGACTTGACAAGCAAAAACCAGCTACTTCAATACGAAAATACATAGACTTAAGACAAATTTGCATAATTCGGCGCTTGTGTGCAACTGTTTAATCATAAGTTCCACATCTACATTGCAGAATACCAGCAAAGTGCTTGATTATTCAAAATTTCATTATTTTTATACAATGAGTAGGGTACATTAAGATAGCTACGAAGTTTGTAACACCCAGGAAACGTTGGAGACCTTTAAGATGTTTATATCAATAATGAGGATGACCAGTTGTCCGTCTGTTTGTATATAAGCGTTCTTAAATGTTATTGATGTGAAATTTTGCATACCTCCTCTTCTCTCCAAGAAGTCATTTCTCTGAAACGCCAAATCGGATAACTATATCATATAGCTACCATACAAAGTGAACGATCAAAATAAAGTTTTCCCACGACAGTCGGGTCTATGTAACCGAATGGACCCGAATCTTTATTCGGCCAAGGAATGTCGAACCGGCAACATTCTTATAAACAACAACGATCAAAATCATGCTCTTCTATGGACAAGTGTTTATTTTGATAATACATATGTATATGTATATTCACGAAATTTGTCATGAATTATTGCCTAAAGCAACGTTACATACATACAACGTTATACTGTCATATAAACTAATCGATCAAAATTCAGTTTATGTATGGAAAACTTTTTCATTTGAAAATATGTTTGTTACAAAATTTGGCAAAGATTGTTGTCCAAGACAGACAATTTTCAGATCGGACCACTATAGCGTATAGATATTGTTCAAATTTTCAACGCTTCGGTGTAACGGAAGTTAACGGTTTTTCTCGTCTTTTTTTTTACATTACACAGTAGAAGCATGTAATTAAAAAAATAGGCCGGTAATAAAAGCGTATGACACTTTATTAGTGAATATAAAACATTTGAGGTACGATTTTTATGAATAAAAAATAAAGATATTAATAAAAATATCCGTATAAAAAATATTTGTGTAGAACTTGCTAAAGGCACAAATATATACCTTAACACATAGCTATGAGTATAATTAAACTAAAATATAAAAGAGAATTAAGTGTAATCAAAACGAAGCATTTCCCAAAAAAAAGAGAAAAACAAATAAAATAATTATAACCAGCAACAACAAAAACAAGCCCACTTAAAAGTTCATAATGTTTAAAAATAAGAAAAATATCAGTTTGCAAATTGTAAACCGTACATAACATAGAGAAACTGTAAATTACAACAACCACAAAAATCTCAAAAAAGTGAAGGTTAGCAATTTAGTTTTTAAAATTTATTTCGTTTAGCATGACATATAGCCAGCCAAGTGTTGAAGTGTCGCGTGGCTTCAAGAGAACAACAGATGATGTTTGACAACGAAGCGTTCGTTCCATCTGTCCGTTTGTCGATGTTAAAGCCGACGTAGCCGAAATTGTTAGCCAATAGGCTCGTTGTTAACGTTGCCATTAACATCGACTATTCGCCTGCAAAAGAATAAAATAAAAGCCAATTAAAATAACAGTTAAGTGGATATAAGATTGATACCTATTATAATAACAATGCAAGCATACATATACATAAATGTACTTATAAAATGGAACAACATACTATGATAATTCATATTCTCTTTTAAATAAGAATTTCGACATTTTCGTACCAAAATTAGTTATTAAAATTTTACAACAACAAAATATTTAAACACAACCAATATGAATGAAAATAGTGTTAATGATAAAAAACAAGTGCAGTTCGTATGCTAGTATCGGTAACAGTAAAACTGTTTGACGGCAATTTAGCATAACTCATTACAATTTAAAAATTATGTACATACATACATACATACGCATATATGTGTGTATTTTTAATCATATAATCGCTGGAGAACAACACCCTTTAAAAATGTTTATTTAACGGCATTTATTCTTCGTATTTGTTCGGCTTGAAGTACACATACTTTTTTAAAAGTGAATATCAGCTTAAAACACCAACCCACTAATTATTTTGTGCGCAAACGAACACAGACAAACGACTGCTTTTAAAAAAGATTGAGCTAATATTTTTTAATTTGGTTATACATTATAGGTACATATGTTTTTGGATAATTAAGAGTTACTTCGTATATACATACGTAGACACATGTCAGTGATTTAAGATGAATGTACGAAATGTTTACATATGGTACATATCCATATTTACAATTAACGCTAACGCTGAGGCTCAACAACCCACTTGCATTATTAATGCCTTTTGGTAATCTCCATAACAGTTTTATTATGTGCTCAATGTAGTTGTATGTTTGTATTAAATGCATAATTTTCACTGATTCCTTCTGCTAAGAAATTCAAAGCCACTATATACTAATAGTGCTGTCATTCAAAAGGACTCAAAATAACAATTTGAAAGAGAAGCCTCTAAGGGTTCTATTATTCAGATCGCATACACATATACATGTACATTTAAATTAACTAATCTATTAATTTCACAACTCTCTTAAAAAATTAAATCATTCAAGGTTGAATTTTTTTAACTTACAATTTTCGCACTAAATATTAAATTTTAGTTATTTATTCCAATTATGGAATTAAAAATTTAATTTTATTATTAAATTAAAAAATAAAATTTTAAATCGCAACATCTTGGTTTGAAATTTTTAGAAAATTTTTTTTTAATTTAAAGATTCGAGTAACAAATGAAATAATAATTTTTCAAACTAAAAACTGAAATAAAAACCTATATATACCCTATAATAAAAAGCAATCAAATACAAATTAGACAAAAAGAACAAAACTCAATTGATATTTTATGAAAATCCGGTCTTATTGGTCTTAAAATTTAAAATTAAATTTTCGGAATTAAAAATAAAAAAAATAATTCAAGTTTTGATTCAATTTGTTTAAAGCATTATTTGCAACCCTTATTATCATCATTATTAATATTGTCGTAAAATTTTTTGATATTACAAACATGCAGCTGGATGTTATTTTGTATTAAATTGTCAACACTTTCATTCTTTTCAAGAATTCACTGCTTTAAGAAAATTTAAAATTTATTTTGCTACCCTCTTCTGCGAGTACTAATCAACTTACTAAATATAAATGCAGAAGAGTGTAAAGTATTAGGATAGATACCGTTAAATTTTTCCCCCAGCAATGCACCCGCCGGTCTTATAGCTAACTATTTCACATACTCATATAGCCATCGAGAGTTGTTGTATGTATTATGTATGTGTATATCAAGCAACTTTAACATCAATTCATCATACATTTATATATTATAGGTTATAATATGGTAGTAACTTCAAAAGCAAATAGAAAGTAACTCCAAAAAGTATATATGCTTATGCTATAACGGTTTAACTCTGTTTTTAACGAAGTGTTAGTCACAGTTCGATCTTCTTCTTCTTCATCTGCTTACATACATACATCGATACATTAAATATTTTTAGTTTGAAAATTCGAATTGTGTTTGTCAGTTGATTACTTATAAATTGAATTATTTCTTAATTATAATATGAACACAGTGCCTAAGTAATCAAAATATCTATCAAGGACATTGTTACTAAATATAATAATTGAATTGTAAAAAGTTTTGACGTAATAGGAAAAAAGAGTGTTAAAAAATAAAAGCAACAAGTGGTATGCAAAAACAATTTTTTTTATGATTTAAATCATAAATGATGAAAATGCGCTCTTTGAGTATTATATAATAAATCCGTATATGAATTCTGGTTACTTGAAATGATATTGTTTAATAATGACAAATGGCGGCATCTGAATATGTAATTGTTTAGCCACGATGAGTAATTAACGTTAGAATTCAAGAAAAAGAAAAATACAATTAAAAAAAGTAGTAAATAATATTCGCTGGCATGTATGTATGTGTAACCTCACTAAACATATAGTTCTGTTGATTACGTTTAAAGAAAAAATACAAAATAAACAACATTAGACAACATTAAAAAATAGAAAAAATAAAATAATAATAACGGTAAATAGAGTATGTGAAACTGGTAATGGTAATAGTAAAAATCATAAATACATTACAAATGATTATGTATGTCAGTGTATAGTTTAGTGATTGATTCGATATAAGCGTTTTTCAATTTGTAAACCCCCAAGTCAGTTCGGAGAGTAATAAGAAATTACAACAACAACAACAGCAGTCACCGTAAATTTTACATAAGCGTTTTTTAAGATTTGAAGTGCAAGAAAAACACAAAATAGGAACAATAAATTCAAAACCAACCGACACGCTATTCAAAACGACTGCATGTATATACATACTACCATGCATAAATAGATATGTATGTGTGTACATGTTTACAACTATAAGTATGTATCTTGTTACGTCTAAACCAATGTAGTGAGACCATAATTTTTTGTAAGCGTTAAGCCACAAATGTTTGAAGAAACTTTTTTATTAAGTACACTTACATACATACATACTTACATACATATACATATAAATTGTCTATAAAGGACGTTTTCATTTTAAAATATTCACAAAACAACTGTATTTACGTACATATTAATGTAGCAATATGAATTTTGTTCTTTAAAATAAATATATACAATACATTTTCAGCAATGCGTTTTCGCGTGAAGGGTGGTTTGATATACCAAATTTTGATATAACAATATCCATATGCCTACACACTTATGTATGTTCATTTAGGGGTTTCACATAGTCTCATAAAGTTATAACGAACCGAAACGAAACGTTCAGAGTTGTTTTTGCGTAAACTTATTTTAGTATGCAATCCAACAACAAATTTTTTAAACTTAATTTATGATTTTACGGTGCTTTATGACACGTTGTGAGTACCCCAATTGAAATACAAAAATTAAATATATATATGTACATATGTATATGTATGTATACATATATATATCTTATACATTGTAGTGTTAGTTATTTTACAAGTTGTGTTTTTTTTTTGCAAACACCCACTGGAATTTCAGTTTTTGTCCTAAAAATAAAGATCCAACGTAATCAAGCTCTTCTTCTTTTCATTGGGCTAATTCGACGCAGTAGAAGGCTCCGTTGGAGAGATCAGGTGGAGAAGGATCTGGCTGCACTTGGTATTTCGAATTGGCGCCAATTTGCGAAAAAAAGGCACGGCTCGCGGTTATAACCGCGTAAGCGGTGTCTACGCCAGTAAAGAAGAATCAAGAATCTCTTAATATTCAGTTTCAAACCGAAACAACGTAATTTTTCTTTCCCTATATATTTTACTAGAGGACTCACGGACTGTGGCTGACACATAGATAATACTACTACTACCATCTATATTATTTCTATTAGTTAGATTATAACTATTAGTTAATGAGATATAGCATTTTTTAAAGAAACTTGTGTTAGTTTACAAAAAAAGTGGATCATGAAGCATTTTGTGTGTTAATAAAGCATAAAATACTGTTGAATTTGGACTCTGCACCAGGGAAATCAACCGGTGAAAAGAGATTTGCTAAGTTGGAAAGAGGCGAAATGAGCACCGAGGACTGTTGATTCTGAGGAGTGTTTGAGTGCTCTTTAATCGTAATAAAACCGAATATTTGCATCGGTGTGAGACAATAGAAACATGGCTCCATCATTCCATACTGGAGTCCAATCGACAGTCATTCTAGTGAACTGCACATGATGAACCGGTTCTCAAGCGTGGAAAGACGAAAAAGTCGGCTGGAAAGGTTATGACATCAGTCTTTGGGATGCACGTGGTATAATACATAATCAACGACTGATTACGGAGCCAGTTATAATCTATTTCACTGCGTATTTGGTTGCAGTTCTATTCTACTATTCAATATTATATACAAATATTTAGCAATTGTATAATTTTTGACGAAGGATCAGTTCGAAATTGTACGCATATACTTCATCGTTTCCGTTTAAATATGCTCCGATGCTAAATTCAAAGTGCTATAGGGAGAGCTGCGGCCTCCGACGCGCTATTTATAGGTACGCTCCCACCACCTCGGCCAGCCAGTACCGCCGCAAACGACACGAACCGCAATTTTTAAATCAGTAATATCTTCGAAAATATTAATTTAAATCATATGCTGTAAATAGCCATATAGATCTATGTACATATATTAAATCAACAATGTATTGAAGGTATTTAATTGGATAAGAATTAAAGCTGCATTAGTCAACAACTCTTCGTAAATTAGCCATTATATGTCATAAAAAGTAAATGACAAAAAATGTTGTTATGGGATATCCATGAGAGCTAGCCATACATATACCATCGCGGAGTTTTCTGTAGACCTTTTCAATGTGTACAATATTTAGTACATTATTTTGATAAATCTCGTAGGGTCCGGCCTGCGGTTGCAATGTAAGTGGTAAAAATGTAATTATTTAAGACATGACATTAGAAACCTCTTAAAGATTTAAGCATACAAAGGGATATAGGGTCAGACATAGCGACTTTGTTTTATACTGTGTAGTGATATGGGATTTTTTTGAACTTTTGCAATGAAATCATTATCAAAAAGGTCCCTAGTCTCCCTAGTATACATACACACATATGTTCATACATATTTGCAATAATTTTTAATTTCTTTTTTTGCTTCAAAATATTTTTTAATGATACCTTTCTTTAAATTTGTACCAAACTAACAAATAATTTTTATTTTAATGTATTATAGCTTACCTATTCTTACATATGTATTATTATATACAGCATGAGTCGTTATCATAAATATTATACAAACATGTTCTACTACTTATCTTTTTCTTTATTGGCGTATTGGCGATTATAGCCGAGTTAACAGCAGCGCGACAGTCGTTTCTTCTTTTCGCTACGGGGTGCCAATTGGATATTCCAACCTCTTCCTCTGCTTCCCCCGGCGGGTACTGCGGCGAATACTTTCAGAGCTGGAGTGTTTTCGTTCATTCGGACAACATGACCTAGCCAGCGTAGCCCCTGTCTTTTAATTCACTGAACTATGTCAATGTCGTCATATATCTCATACAGCTCATCATTCCATCGAATGCGATATTCGCCGTGGCCAACGCGCAAAGGACCATAAATCTTTCGCAGAACTTTTCTCTCGAAAACTCGCAACGTCGACTTATCAGTTGTTGTCATCGTCCAAGCCTCTGTACCATATAGCATGACGGGAATTATAAGTGATTTATAGAGTTTGGTTTTTGTTCGTACAGGAGATATTTCGTCTTGCCCTCGTTCACTGCCAGACCCATTTGCTTTGCTCCCTTGTCGAATCTGGAGAAATCAGAACTAACGGCGCGTGTGTTGAGGCCGATGATATCATATAAAAGATTGTACTTGCTCGATTAAGTTCTGCAGCTCGAATTATTTTCTCCAGCAGCAGATTGAAGAAGTCGCACGATAGGGAGTCGCCTTGTCTGAAACCTCGTTAGGTATCGAACGGCTCGGAGAGGTCCTTCCCGATCCTGACGGAGCTTTTGTTGTTGCTCAACGTCAGTTTACATAACCGTATTAGTTTTGCGGGTATCCCTTTTTGTGAATTGGGCAGAGCACACTTAAATTCCAATCGTTATGCATGCTCTCGTCCGACTATATTTTACAAAGAAGCTCATGCATGCTCCTTATCAGTTCTTCGCAGCCGTGTTTGAATAGTTTGGCCGGCAATCCATTCGGCCCCGCTGTTTTGTTGTTCTTCAGACGGGTGATTGCTATTCGAACTTCTTCATGGTCGGGTAATGGAACGTCTGTTCCATCGTCATCGGTTGGGGAATCGGGTTCGCCTTCTCCTGGCGTTGTACTTTCACTGCCATTCAACAGGCTGGAGAAGTGTTCCCTCCATAATTTTAGTATGCTTTGGGCATCGATCGCTAGATCACCTTTGGGGGTTCTACAAGAGTATGCTCCGGTCTTGAAACCTTCTGTTAGCCGCCGCATCTTTTCGTACAATTTTCGAGCATTACCCTTGTCGGCCAGCTTGTCAAGCTCTCATACTCACGCATTTCGGCCTCTTTCTTTTTCTGTCTGCAAATACGTCTCGCTTCCCTCTTCAACTCTCGGTATCTATCCCATCCCGCAAGTGTTGTGGTCGATCGTAACGTTCCGAGGTAGACAGTATGTTTTCTCTCCGCTGCGACACGGCACTCCTAGTCGTACCAGCTGTTCTTTTCCATTTTCCGAAAACCAATGGTTTCGGTTGCAGCTGTATGTAAGGAGTTTGAAATGCCGTCCCACAGTTCCCTTATACCGAGTCGTTGACGAGTGCTCTCAGAGAGCAGGACGGCAAGCAGAGTAGAAAATCGTTCGGCTGTCTGTTGTAATTGCAGCTTCTCGACGTCGAATCTTCCTTGTGTTTGTTGAGGTGCGTTTTTTGCTCCACAGAGGCGGGTGCGAATCTTGGCTGCAACAAGATAGTGGTCCGAGTCGATGTTAGGACCTCGGAGCGTACGCACCTCTAGAACACTGAAGACGTGTCTTCTGTCTATCCCAACATGATCGATCTAGAGACAACCAGGTAGCTTGATGTATTTTCTTATGCTGGAATCAGTACTACAGATATCCATATTTCGGGCCCCGGTGAAGTCGATCAGCCTCGACCCATTTAGGGATGTTTCCTGATGGAGGCTGAATTTACCGACTGTTGCGTTAAAGATACCTTCTTTGCTCACCCTGGCGTTAAAGTCGCCAAGCACGATTTTGACATCGTAGGCAGCTCTCATAGGTGCGCTCCAAGCGCTCATAGAAGGCATCTTTAGTCACATATGTAGTCCT